>NW_027526203.1:382618227-382823227 GCF_048455015.1 Haemaphysalis longicornis | reverse complement strand
ATTTGCCCGTTGATATTTTCATCCTCCACGTGAGTACTGTTGGTGGGCAGGTCCATTACGGACACATTTTCATCTCTATTTTCAAAGCCTAACACATCCCCGAAGATGTTTACTACGCAGTGTATTTCTATAAAATAAATAAATAAATCAATCAATCAATCAATCAATCAATCAATCAATCAATCAATCAATCAATCAATCAATCAATCAATCAATCAATCAATCAATCAATCAATCAATCAATCAATAAAATAAATATTTATTGCAACACTACCAAGGAATAACCAAACCGTTTTGGTACAGGCGCAATTTTTTAGACATGACAGGGTCAAAGCAAAGAGAAGGGGCCACAACCGAGGAACCCACCAAAACAAGCAGCCGAAATGGCATACAAGGCTGTAGCGGAATAGACTGAACATCATAGGAAGAATATACAACGTGAAGCAATATGCTACAGAAAGAATTGAGAGGAAGCACATTGAAAGCAAACAAACACACACTGAATTAAAAGGTTACATGCACTGAGAGTAAACATATCAACTCCACCAATTATGAACTGATACAAATGTAGAAACCAAATACTGTTACCACAGTGCGTTCGAGCAATAAAGTTGCGAATGGACGCCTGTCAACATAAAACATGCAGACAACGACTGGCTCGTCAAGCAGCGCCATCCATTATTTGCAAGACGTTGAGAGAGGGCTGTGAAATACGCCAAAATTTTTTTCAAACATATTGTAGAGGTGTTGAATGCCAATGGCTTCGTTGATCTCTCGGGCGGGAACGTGGAACGGCCTAGACATGTACACTGATGTCGCCTGTCGAGATTCTCAACTGGATGGCACCCAACGGATCTGTTCAATCAATGAGGCCACGCCCAAATTAATATAGAAATAGCAAGCGAGCTATTGTGCGCCAGCCGTGTAGCGGACCGATTTTAGGAAGATTGGAGGAATTCCAAAAACAGCTCTTCCCTTCGCTAAAGCGCACCTAATTTTTACTAACAGCATAAATTTTGTTTGAAATCGCTTGATGAGCTCCGCATTGGAACGACACGCTCCGTTCCAAACAACCGTTGCCTACTATAATAAGGGGTGGCAGAGCGAGGAATAAATAAATAAATAAATAAATAAATAAATAAATAAATAAATAAATAATGAATAGATTATCCCCATGTCCAAAAACAGCAGGTGTACCTTTATGCTGACGCACGAATAAAAAAACAGGAAAAGATAGCATGCACAATGTACATATCCAATACGGAGAATGCAACATGAACCAAACTGTCATGATGAAAGAAAGTAACATAATGTCGTCATGCGTATCAACGAGAACACACAATCCCTACAAACTAACGTGTAACGGGAGAACAACAATCCTTAACACGGACAACATAACAAACTGGGGGCGGACAGTCCTTCACATGGACAACACACTATGCAAGGAGCAAGACAACAAAACGTGCACACAGACAGTCAACTGTCACTACGGAAAAATAAATTCAGTCCGATGGCACCAGGCAGTAATATCAATCAATCAATCAATCAATCAATCAATCAATCAATCAATCAATCAATCAATCAATCAATCAATCAATCAATCAATCAATCAATCAATCAATCAATCAATCAATCAATCAATCAATCAATCGTAGCAATTAGGTCACTTGTTTCTCACCGGGCGTCGCTGGGTTTGATCCCCGCTCCTGCTTCGGAGTTAGAGCGAAACCTCTACTACGCTACATATTTGTCAGGAGGAGGATAATTTTTATTGAGAGCATCGTAATGTGGTGTGGGGCCCTCAGTCTAGGACTCCATGGGAGACCCCTGCCGCCACGGCCCTTTCCACCAGCCTAAGCTGGGAATCGAGACCGGAGCTGGACAGCTCCTTCTCCCACTGCTCACGGAAAGGGTGCGCTATTCTTTAAATTTTGGGTTTGCCGAACACTCCACTACTATGTGGTACAGAATGCCCGGGGCAGCGCAAAATTTGCACAGCATGAAGTACTGCGTTGGATGAATCGAGTGGAGTTTGGTCGGATGAGGAAAGGTATTTGTTTGGAGAGGCAGTGCAGCCCCTTGGTTAGGGATGCATGAGCGGGAGGATAGATCATTATTTGGTACTTAAAGTACTCCGTTATCTCTTGATATGTAACCAAAGGACTCGCAGTCTCTAACCAACACGCTCGTGTCGCCTGGCGGGATAGATCTCGGGCGATGTCGTGGGCGATCGTGTTGCCCTGGAGGGTTGAGTGGGCTGGTTTCCAAACAATCTTCACTTTTCTTTCGGGTGGCTTTTGCAGCAGGATGTCCAGAGCCGTCTAGGAAAATCTACCACGAAGAAAGTTTCGGCAAGCCTGTTGCGAGTCCGTAATAACGGTATCCGCATTGGTCTGAAAGATGGCCAGAGCAATGGCCGCTTCCTCCGCCTGCGTAGTGGTTGTGAGGGGCAAGGTGATGCTAGTGAGTTGTTTCGCCGTTGAAGTAACCACGGTGGTCATGGCTCCCCTTCTGGCATAGTCGGCGGCGTCGGTGTAAACCGTGAGGTCTCGGTCCCTGTGTCGTTTGTCGAGAGTGCGTGCTCTTGATTCTCTTTTCCCTGCGTGGTGAGTAGGGTCCATCTTACGGGGTGTCATTCATTGTGTCGCAAGTGACCTTTGCCGCGGGCGGGCAAGCTGCGCCTTTATTTCTTATCGCTTCGCTCGCTCGGATCCTCGCTGCAGCGGTATAGCGGGACTAGGCGAGGGGAAACGGCTGCTTCGCCGGCGCTTGGTCCCTCACTCTCAACATCGATGGAGTGCCGGTTCAGCGGTCCTTTCGTGCCCTTCAGCGCAAGCAAAAAAAAATGAATCTAATAATCCAGTAGATACAACTAAACGGCAGGCTGCGAATTTTCAAGCAAATGCAAACTTACATGAAAGGCGTTGTGCATAGTCTTTGCTTTCGCTCGCGATAACTATAGGTTTAGACGTGTTAACACTGGGCCATTTCTTCTTTCTTTTATAAAAAGCGCATAGAATTTTGGGACCATCCGATGGTCACAACGCCAGGTTTTCGCCTCCTGTGGCACATAAGGCATTCACATTTAAAAAATGCGAAAAAGCGGAAAGATATTTTTAACGTCGCCAGCGTATTCACTACAGACAATGAACCCGAACCAGACTAACATAGTACAACTGAACACATTAATTCATCATATAAATCGAAGGAAAGGCCTCGTGCGAACTGAGAGCACCAATCGTTAGAATGTACAACATAAAGTGAGTGAGAATGACAAGTCCTTAAAATTAACAGCATACTATGCAAAGAGCAAGACAACATATGAGGCGAAAAGAAAAGAAAATCACCCCATGATTTGTGTTGGTTGTTCCAAACTCTACCCCACCGAAAGCAAAGTAATTCCGCAAATTCAATGGGAGTGTGATTAATAACATCTCTGTTGACACAACCGATGAGAATCGGGTTGAAACGGAGCAGACAACGCACGCCGCTGTTTTTTTCTGTGGCGTGCGGGCGCACCGCAGGCACAAGCCGCGCCATGTCCGTGGCGCTTCGGCCATGTCCGTGGCTGTTTCCAGTGTTGCTAAGCGAAGAAATTGACAGCTAAACTTTTTAGTGAATACCATCTATACAACCCGCAATATTTTCACCGGTGTAATATCCTCCCCCCTCTTCCATAACTCACCGACAAACCTGCCCTCTGCTTGAATGTCATTCTTCGGGGCATCCCGTGCACTGACCCATTGCGGTCAAGTAGAACACTAAAACAAAGGTATAAGCTTGGGCGCATTGGTACAACATCCTTGGAACAGCGCAAATGGACGAGGCGTAGACGGGACACAATGGGTCTGCACTACATGTGTCCCGTCTATGCCTCATCCATTTGCGCTGTTCCAAGGACTAAAACAAAGTTCCAGGGGGCATCTACCTTTGAGTTTTTAGATGTGAGGCGCGTTAGCGTTTGCGAGCGCCTAACGGGGAGAACGATCCCCAGTGTGCAGGCGTTGCGGATGGGGAAATAACGTGTCCTACCTGTCTCCTCCGCTGTATTAATTTGCCGGTGAACCAATCGGCCTGTCTCCACATCTGCGCCCTCAACGTGTCGCTGCGCCCGATTCCAGCGGCGGGCAGGTGCTCGCTTCTCGCTGCGGCCGCGGTCCTTTCCAGTGGGTGGTGATGAAGCCGTTTTCGCGGCGCCTGAAAATCACGGCTAGGAAGAACGGCAACGCTGCGGATGCAGTGCCCGTGGAAAACTGTTCAATGAGCCTAGTAACGCTATCGCGTTAAAAAATCAATACGTAATTCCACTCTCTGGAGGTGGATGACCGGCAAAGCCTTTTAGCACGCGACATAGAGGTGACAGAGAATATGAGTGCAAGGCACGGGCATATTTTATTTCTATTGACATTTGACGGTGGTTGTCACTAAGAGAGGCATACACGCATGCACTCACACACTTTTATTCTGACTCCACTAATCTTCAAGATGGTACCTATGGATAGATAATTCACTCAAAATGCATATCCAAGTGATGAAACGTATAATCTTCAGGTTTTAGTCATGTTGTGACCTTGCAAATTGTGTTAACTAATAATGTCAAATTGTTAACTAATCTACTTAAGGTGCATATCCAGATGATTAGACATGTATATAAGCTCGAGGTCCAAACCAATGTTTTGAATGGTGTGTGACTTTGATGGTGACCGCGTGCTAATAGCTTACGCACCCGTTCGTTTTCTAACGCCTCGCGCTTAAAAGACCCGTGGAGCCTCAGCAGGTTTTGTTCGCGCACATCAAAAATACACGGAACCATATAAGTTTACGAATTGACTTTAAGTGAAGTTTCCTACTTCAGCATGCAATGAACTTTGCCGCATAACTTTCGAGTCGCGCAAAAAAGGCATATTCTTACCGCATCCCTGGCGCACGTTCGCGTCACGGCGAAGCAGCAGAGCCGCTGCATGGCGCACCTAGTTAGTGAAAATTGGGGTTTAGAGCTGTGCGGAGAAACCTAAACACAAAGGCGAAGTTAGCGGGCACTCGAATTCTCCTTTTTTGGGTGGCCCAGCCTATTCGCATGCTAAAATGTTTAATGGTAATCTGGGGGGAAATCGATGCCGCTGTGTTGGTGCATTTTTTAGTGGCTGGAAGGCCCAAGGTAACGTCATATTGCAATGAAATCCGTGGAACAAAATGTGCTATACGCAAAACACTTCTGTTTCTAAAAATAGATCTGTAGCCATGAAGGTAAGTTTATATACAATAAGTGATTGCTTCATAGCTCTTCCGCACTACCGTCTCGTAGGCTTTCCTAAGAATTCGTATAATGGTCATTCCTAAAGTACCGTATGAAGCGTACAGGCAAACTGCTTATGACTACATCGTGTATGCCTTCTTCACCCCCCCCCCCCCCCCCAAAAAAAAAAAAAAATCTTAGAGGACGACTACAGACTACCTGCAATTAATATGGTTCTAGAATAATTTTAATAAATTTTTAGTGAAAAATTTCGCCAGTTACCGAATGTCCGCCCCCATTGTTATGGCGCCGGATAAATAATTTATCGGTCCTTGAATAGTACAAACGACTACCCGCAAATGAAACTGAGAGAGCGGATGCAGAACCCTATGCTCTAGGGCCACTAAATAAGGAAGGATAAACTAGTGTAAGATACTTTATCAAACGCTTCCCGGTTTTGCGTCCATTTGCAGCAGGCACTATTTTCAAAATGAGGATGGGCCGGGGCAGGGGCGGCGGACAGGGGCAGGTTACGCGCGCAAGCCGACTTGCAACTGTAACGTGAAACTGAAGGCCAAGTTCAGCCGATAGTTTTTCTTCCTCTCTGTGGGTACTGATTTTGTTATTTCTGTGCATAGGTGGTTTTTCTACTTCTTCTTTACATGATTAATGTAGGAAGCATTTTCAAGATCATTTTTGTAATAATTATTATTATGACTGTCTGTATTGCTTTTTTCGCAATTTTGTGTTTAATCTATTTCTGTAGTTTGTAAGGTCTAGTTCGCTCCAAAAATGATGCTGACGCCACAGTGGATGGCAAAGCCCCCCGCTTAACCTCCAGATAGGTAAGCAAAATTAGTTGCAGCAGATGCTGATGGCAAAAAAAGAAAAAAAAAAATACCACGCCATCTTCAAAAACGTGAAACCTGGGGAGGGGTGAACCATGCAGTGTAAAGTATTCTTGGCGCCTTGGTGTTTTTGCCAACGGAGATGAAACCACTGGGGGGTAGAGGTATACAGATTTGCTGTAAAAGTCTCGTGTCTTTGAAGCACGAAGCGTTCTAGCGCGAGGCGTTGAAAAACGATTGTCCCGGTGTTTTACTACCGCGACTACATGAAACGACGATAACGACAGGAGGCGCCGACAGCCCGAGCCCCTAAGGGGCTTCGCCCCTTAAAGCCTCCGAAATTCTTAAACTCCACATAAGCCTCAGGGCCATCGGTAGATGCATTGACTTTCTTAACCGTTGATCCCAGGGCGACATTGAGAAGCATGAAAAGATGCACCATTAAGAAGAAAAGCCACTACATGCGAGTTAGCCACCCTCTGTGACCAAGTGAACAGCACAGGCCGACTTATGCAGTACCAGAACATTTCTGCATGGTGAACCCTCAGACGGCATGTGGCATTTTCATCAGCCCGAAAGGCGACAAACGCGCTCACACGCGCTGTTCCTGCAAACGGCGAACTTCTTCAAAATGTTGTAGCATGAAAGCCTCTCGCAACAATGACTGAACTCCAACGTCCAGTGCCCTACAGCTGGGCATACTTGTCTACGCTCTGTGCCAACCTTTCATTTTCCTTTTTCTGCTTTCTCGTGTTTACCCATTCCCCCTTTCCCCACATGAAGATAGCAAACTACGCTAGAGCCTGGTTAACATTCCCTCCCTCCCTCCCTCCCTCCCTCCCTCCCTCCCTCCCTCCCTCCCACTTTCCCTCCCTCCCTCCCTCCCTCCCTCCCTCCCTCCCTCCCTCCCTCCGCTGAGTTTAGTAACAGTGACGGTACATTCACGACTTCACTCAAAATAGCCTAGCCTCCGTTAATAAAAATCTGTACGAAAGTGAATTCTGATAATGTCGCCGATGTTCCAACATTAGACCAACAGCCTTGGTAGTACCTTCTCACGAGGGAGTAGCCGTGGCAAAAGAACAAAGTAACCGGGATTTTGGAACCGAGCGAAAAGAGACGCAGAGAAGACGTAAACGGGAGTCTTGCATGCGTCTTTTTTCGCGCTGTTCTAAGGAGGATTTAATAGCACTGCCGGGTTTATACCTTATTAAAGTTACCTAAAATCGCAGAATGCGTAGCCAGTGCATTGCGCGTGCGGCACAGCTTGATGCCTCGAAAGAAAAGGCGATGTTTGTCTTCATCTTCAGAAGGCTGGCAGCGCTCCGGTAAAGACTCTGTGTATTGAGCGCGGGCCTAACGCGTTCTCACACCCATCTCTTTGCGTATCAGGCGCAGTGCGCATGCGACGAGCGAACTAATACGACGGGCCATCCGGCTGTTCCGGATGTACCAGATGCGACGCGTAACGTTAGACGTATCGCCCATCGGCTGCCCGAACCATAAACGAACACAAAGGCCGGAAGTGTGTGTGGGAGTCCCTGGGGAATGCGAATAGATTGGCGGCCCAGAAAACCGTGGGAAATAGCTTTAGGTGAGCAAGGGATTTTCACCCTTTATAGGACCATTATGGTTGAATACAATGGCTGCCCAGATATACGTGGGAAATACTTTTTGGCGAGCAAGCAATTTGTTCTATTTACTGGAACATTATGGTTTATTTTATCCGAGTGCGAGATTACGAGCAAATGTTAGACACGAACAAGGCCTGCCGAGAACTTGGTGACAGTAGCGTCGGTGAGACATGCACGCGGTCTCGTGTATATACTTGTGCGAGTTACCCGTGGTTTCGTGATTCGCGTTGCTTCTCTTCTTCCCTTTGCTGCACTTTCAACGGTTCTCGGGGTATATGGTTCGCAGACGTACAGTCTGTCAAAATTTTGTGGGCCAAGCCGGAGACGCGCAGGCTGCAAAAAATTGAATGTACAAGCTTACGTTCCGCGAGGCTGAAACGTTTTATGGAGGAAAGCTAGAAAAAGCACTTTTCTTTCTTACTGCCTTAAAATATTTTGTCACATTTGAAAGTAAAGCCGATTCTTTGAATTCTTTGTGGTCGAGAAGGCTTAGGTGTGGTCCACAAAATTTTGACAAAGGGTGTACGTGCGCGGTAATGAGACGTGTTCTGCGCGAACACGCACTTACGGCGTTCCATACTTCGGGGTTGCGCGCCCTCGCGAATGATCAAAGGGGTAAACAACCGCCGATTCCACTGAGCGAATCGTGACTCTTGCGCACCCTTTATCTCAATATTGCACCGCGGAAAAAGACGGTGACGCTGGAAGCAAGCATAATGATGGAGCAATTAGTAAAGGCAGCAAAAGTAGAGGTACACGCATTGACAGCCCATGCATGAGCAGCAAGCAATCTGAAATTTGAATGTCCCTCCGCTTGTGTCTTCGAATGTCATCCTAAAAACAGAATGTCTTCAGACAATGCTATCGTGTTAACGCTATCGCACAGGTGCTTGAGCACACCCGTGCTCACCCTAATTCTTCCCCAAAAGTCACTCTATGAAAACCGGCACCGAGCCCGTCACTTAAATATTAATTGTGCTACTTCGGCACCTTCGCACCTTGTCTGAATTAGTGAAAAATGTCTGTCCCGGTGCTCTGGCCCCCAACGCGTTATTGCCCCTCTTCATCGTACCACGTCTAGCCACCCTCGGGGGCGTGTCGCCTGCCTTAAACAGTGCCGCCAAACAACCTCCGCACCATGCTGGTGAGCACCGAGATGGCGCTTCCACTCAACGATTATGTCACGGGACGCGTGCGAGCCCTCATAAAAGAACGCAGGCAGCGGGCAGATGGGCAGCGCCGTACAACTGGCAACAAAAGGAAAAAGCAGGGGGAGACAGGCTGTCTTACCTGGTTATAAGGGACGCCAAAAACGGGGAGGAACTATCACCGGCTGCGCTTTTTGGAAACGGGGCTCTATTTCCCCACATCCTACAAATATACTTAATATAGTAAATTTCCTAACTACACACACACACACACACACACATATATATATATATATATATATATATATATATATATATATATATATATATATATATATATATATATATATATATATATATATATATATATATATATATATATATATATATACAGAAAGATAGGGCAGCAGTCTACAACGCCAAAGGAGGCATAGGGGTGTGGTTAGGCTCTTTTCTTTTTCACTACGGTTAATGAAGTAAACATTTTTTTTAATATACAGAAGAAAGAAAGAAAGAAAAACACGCGCCCAGAGTGGGGACCGAACCCACGCCTTTCGATTACATGTCGAATGCCTTACCAATTCGGCTATCTGGGCGACTGTGTTCTCCTTCACTTTCTAGGCTATTTATATTTACTAGAAGTGTTCTACGTTCTAAAGACGTTCTACGTCTTCCCGCGGTGGTCGAGGGGCGGCGCTAGTTGACCAGGCTCTGAGCAGTCGTAAATACAAAAACCCCGCGGTATTGGCCGCGAGCTCGACATGTAGGTGGCGACAGCGTCGCGCTGCTAGTGTGGATGCTCCGCTGAGCGGTCCGTAAGAATGCACACTGTGGGCGCGCTTCGTGCCCTTTTCTCGCCGTATGTGCGCACGAAAGGTGCAAACAAAAGTGGTATGCTGTAGTTCGGTTCCTCAACGTTCAATGTATAGCATGGAAGTGGCAGTCAGTTTTCATTATTACGCCAAAAAAAGCGACGACTCATCGGGAATCTCAGAATGGCTGTAATTGTGACAATGAACTTGTACGCTGTGGCTCGTAGCAAGCTCGATCTTTCCAGACTATGGCTTTGGCCTCAAATAAAAGCATAAATAGAAACAAATCAGGAAGCCTCGATCTCCGAAATTCAGTTTACAACGGCAATCTCAATCGCTTTCACTGGTAGCATGACGCATTCTTGCATTTGTGGGATGCTCTGAAATGGTAACACTACTTAACTGCCCCAAAATTCTTTCTGAGAGCTTACGATATTTTTTGTGTGTTCAAAAGGCAATACAAAATTGCTGAATTTTGATCAGCGCAGAGATAAAAATGTAGCCGCTCTAACGGGTATTTTAAATGAAATTTTAGCGACTCTGAAGGAAGGTATGATGAATAACGGTTTCGGATCCCTTATTTACGGCTTTCGTCGCAAGTGAACTTGCGAATTGAATTGTCAACGCACGCAGTACAATCCACATCTCATGTTTAGCTAGGTTTTCGCAAAGTGACAAGCAGGTTTACAGTGTGCGAACCAAGCTTCTGGGACCTCACAGTGAGCACAAATTTTCTGTTACGGCTGCTCTGTTGACCATTTACGTTCCTTTTAAAATTTAACTGGTGCCTGCAACAGCGAGATGTGTTTGCATTGCAACAGCGAGATGTGTTTGCATTCTTGCGTTTAAGGTCGCTTACGAACCCTAAAGATGGCAATAAATGAAGTTGCGCTGTTGCAGATGTAGTAAAACATTTCCTTTTTATTTTTCGTTGCAAATCAGCGCTGCGGGTTCCCGGTAACTACTTTGTTTTGTAAACTGAATATCGCCTTTGTCTTGGCATTTAATTCTTGAGGATTGGTTAAAAAATGAAATTCTGTGCATTTCGTTTTTTTTTTTTCGGGAAGGGGGGGGGGGGGGGTCCTGCCAACGTTGCAAGAGCAGCGAGAAGAGAACGCATGTAACGAGCGCGAAAAGCCAAACTATGGTTATCAGTATTACTTACAATCGAAACTACACTAGCGTCGTGTTCTGTTGCGGTGAAAAAGCAGTACACGTATTTTCAAAACTGATTAACCCCCTTTGTTCCGAGATTGTCCAGGAATTGTGGGGCGCCTTTTTCAAAATTGTATTGAAAGCAAGCATTGTGGGAAAAAAATAAAAAAAAACAGCGAGTCATGGCACACACCTCCCACATATGTGGGCAACAACGTGCATTATATATTGCGCGTTTTCCTCCTCTTTCTTTAAACTTAGGTCCATGTTAAGAGGTTAAGACGTGACCAAATTAGGCATTTGGTTACGCTGAGTGAGACACGTTTCTGGACAAGGGGGATTCATGTCGGATTTGAAAATGATATATATGAAAATGACACACGAAATGCCACATGACTGACACAAACTCACAACTGCTTAATTTTACCAAAAATTCCCCCTTAATACTCTTGCGCATCCATAGAAACGTATTTTAAATAACACGTAAAATTAGCAACTCGATACAGTTGAATAAATGTTTATTCCTCCTCCTGAGTATAACCAGAGACCAGAGTCTCTAGTATAACCAACGACTGTCCAAAAATGGTATTTATTTTAGAAAAGGTGCGGAAATGACACAGTCACACAGGCGCTTGCGGGTGTAATTAAATACGTGGCCGGTAATGTATGGGCGATAGAGCACAGGTAGTGTGCAGTGTAAATGTTTTTGTTTGTTTCTTCTTTCTATAAGGACACAGCGCAATTTTACAAGGGTGTGGAATTTGCACGCGTATGCACAGGTCTTGTCGCTTCTTACCCGTTTCGCGTACTAAACTTTTATCCTTTAAATAATCACCACGCCACCTTCAAAAAGCACCCTTCGACGTTCCCGAAACGGCAGACGACTGCACTCAACAATAAGAACAGTGCAATGTGTGGAAGCAATGTTTATAACACGTTTCATACTCAAGCGGTGACCAGGGCGAAGATGTTTCGTGGAATTAAACCAGCGCATTAACCCGCAACGGCCGCTGATTATTGCGTTTCTAGAGGAAATGCGCACGCAGAGCTAACTATGTCATTGCTTACTACCAAACGAGCACACATATTGGTTGTTTTGACGTGTGCAGCACGCGTCTTGCGCCGCACGCAACGTGAAAAAGCAGACGACGCGTGAGCGCCATCCACACTAGGAGCGGTTCGTCCCGCCGCCGCCAGGGGCCGACTGTGTTCGCGCTCGGGGCGAATAGTCGAGAGGGGAGTCGCCGCGGAACTAGCTCAATGGTAGAGCACCGCACGCGTTATGCGGAGGTTGTGGGTTCGATTCCCGCTTCCGGAAAAAACGGCGCATTTTTTCTCGACTTGAATTTTCTATTATTTATTCCTGCATAAAAAAAAAAGGCAATCATACCTCATTCGGCACTATAAAACACTGTTAAAACGCCAAACCGCACTGGCAATAAGGACTGCAACTTTGATATGTGTCCTTACGGAATCCCTCGTCCCGAACGTCTCTGCTCTAAAAAAATATATATATATATATATATATATATATATATATATAAGGTTAGTAGAGACAGAGACAAACGAGAAAGACGTAGAAAATAAAATTTCAGGGAGAGGACTCCCTTTCTTCAGAGTCTACTCTGAAGAAAGGGAGTCCTCTCCCTGAAACGTCAGTAAACTTATTTTTATTTTCTACGTCTTTCTCGTTTGTCTCTGTCTCTACTAACCTTATTTTTTTCGCGCTCTGTGTGAGTTTTTATCTTTTCAGTCTATATATGTATATATATATATATATATTGATTGTACGGTTTAACGTGCCGACGCAACGCAGGTGATGAAGCCGCCGTAGTGGAGGGCTCCGGATTAACTTTGATTACTTGGGGATCTTTAACGTGCGCCGAAATCTCGTTCACACGGGAGTTTTTGCTTTTCGCCTCCATTAGAAAAGCGGCCGCCGCGGCCGCTTTTTTCTATCAACTATCCGCCCCCCCGCCCCCTCCTTGCATCAACCGTCCATGGCGTAATCCTCTTTTGCTTCCCTCGCAACACTTCGAGCTATGAGCGTACAATGCCTCCACTTTATCACGCCTAAACTTCGTTCAGCGCTGCGTATGCGCTCCACCCGGCCGCGCGCATAGGAAGGAGTGTTGTGGACAGTGCAAACATTGCCATCATCTTTTGAGCAACGCATGTGCTGACGACGGGGACGTTCGCGTTGTCGAGGCATAAAGTGTGCGACAACCTCGTCTGCGCAACGCCGACCGAAGCAGTATGCCAAGCTTTCGGTGTTACCTCGCGGCGATAACAAGGAAAAGCAGTGCAATTAGGTTTTTTTTTTTTGCTTTAGCCTGGTAACTTATCAACACCTTCCAAGTGCCATCCGAATAGGGTCCTTGTGCATGATAGGTGTAGCGCGTATACGCGCGACCTTCCAAGAACAGCTACCCAACGAAAAAATAAACGGGCATGCATGCTGCTATTTCAGAGAATTCATGGCGATGGCGAACTGCGCGGCTGATGCACAAGATGCTTGGGCTCGTTAATCGAAATTCTCCTGTAACAGCTTGGCCTTCCCTTCATGAACGCACGGAACGAATAAGCGAACACCTATCACCGGTGTCGCGTTTCTTCCGACCGAGCCAACGAGTCCAAAGAAAAAAAATGTATGCGCGGACCGGGTCGTGTTTCTGTCATCGCAGATTTGCCGGTGCGGCGCAAGTTAATTAAGTGACGTCCTCGCTATGGTGCACGAGTTCCGCCTCTCATCTTGTCAGGCTTCTGCTCGTCCTGAACATCGTCGAGAAACATGCCTTTATCCAAGAATAGGTTGCTCGCTTTAGACGGAAGGTGATCATATATGTACTCACGGTTTTCTATTTTTAGCTTGCACTCGTGAATGGATGTCGAACTGAAGCAATGTGCCCTCAAGCTTTGGAAGGAAAGGCAACATTTGCCTTATAAATGTAAGGCTTTTCACAAAGTTTTTTGATGCAGTTATATCCTAGCATTTATTTATTTTCTTTCTTTCTTTCTTTCTTTATTTCTTTCTTTATTATCCTTGTGCCAGAACAGAAACAAGCATAATACATTATTGATTTATTGTTTAGTTATTTCTGAATACTGCGGACAGTTTCACACCGATGGTTCCGTCATGTTCCTAACACAGACTTAAAAACTAGTGTTGATGTCGGAGCATGCACACAGTTGGAAGGCAGTGAATTCCAGTCGTCGATGGTGCATACACAAAAAGAATACTTGAATGCGTCATTTTTAGGAGCTTATGGTCTAACATTTGTTGGGTGGTGTAACCTTGCTGAGCACTGGGGAGGTGGCAGTAAATACAATTCTTCATTTAAACGACATTCGTTACTGCACAGATTTTTCTTAAATTTTAACCGTGTAATTTCTCTCCTGGTTTTCAGTAATTCTAGACAACATTTTTTGTTTTTACATTTCAGAAACTGAGTTGCATACAGTAGACGCAAAGTCCAAAACTGGTCAAATTATAGTTTTATGGGCTGAAAGTCTCACTGTTTAATTGCACGTTTACAATTTCCTCCCTAAGAGGCGTAGCTTTTTCCAGGCCTTGGAGCAGATTTTGTCTAAGTTAGTAATAGGACTACAGCTAAGTATTATTTGATTCGAGAAGGCGTCCCCGAACCGGGGTCCGTCGCCTCCGCCATGCGAGTGGTAGCGTAGTGGTGAGCGTCCAGCAAAAGTTGCTGCCTTGGTCATGACGACCAGTGTTGCGGAATGGGCGTCCCCATTCCATTCCAATTCCATTCCGGGGAATGACAATTTGCCTAAATTCCATTCCTTTCAATTCCTCGGAATGCCAAAAGATCACCCATTCCCATTCCGGGAATGGCCGGCCAGTTCAATTCCATTCCTCTAATTCCTCCCCGTTTTATCGGGTGATTATCAAGTTACCAATGAACACACCGTTAAGCTGATGTTATTACACTCGTTAAGAACTGCTAAAACACGCAAAAACGTCCCCAAGGTCAAGGGATAGGGGCTTTGTGGCTGATCTCGTGCAGTGCGATCACCCCACTAATTCCCACAGGGGCAGTTCTCTCGTTAGTTATTATAGTATTTCTATAGTCAGCATGTCTTTACGAGTTGTGATGTTTTCATATTCTTTAAGCCTGAATGTGTTAATGCTAAAGTGACGACATATGCTTTTTGTACTGACAAAACTATGGTTGAAGAAATATTCCTTAAACGCGTATTACACCCGTAGTAGTTTACACGAGTACGGAGCGGTCGTGAGAATGGTTAGAACTATAATTTTGTTAACGGGGAACAGAACCTCTGGATCTGGTGGTATCAGTTGGAAGAGTTACCGCTCCAGCACCTTGTCCTGCCTTTGTACCAAATACGGATCACGGGCCGCAGATGTCGTCAGCTCTCACGGAAATCAAGCGCGCGTTGAAAGCACGGATAGGTTGAGAACTTTCTGTGTTTGCGTGTGTGCAGGCTTTCAATGTCACCCTTGCCGAAAAGCTTAGTTACGTGCGTCAGGTATCCGCTGCACACGGT
Source organism: Haemaphysalis longicornis (assembly GCF_048455015.1). Taxonomy (NCBI): domain Eukaryota; kingdom Metazoa; phylum Arthropoda; class Arachnida; order Ixodida; family Ixodidae; genus Haemaphysalis; species Haemaphysalis longicornis. The sequence continues at coordinate 382,807,867 of NW_027526203.1, read as the reverse complement.
CAAAAGTTCAGGCTGTGTTTAGAGTATGCGCGACCTTTGCATGGGTCTCTCGGTGGGAACCAATGCCCCGGGAAAATTTTTTTCTCTCGTTAGTGTAAACTGGGATAGTGCACTTGTTTGCATACTAATTTCCGTCTAGTTTTTTTCTTTTAGAAATTTGGAGATCGTTCACACTTTTACATCACGCAACCTTTCGATCTAGCTAAATAAAGAAGGACTTAGAGAATGCGTTGCGACCTTGGGCTCAGTAAAAACTGAGTCCAAGGCCTGTATAACTCATTGTATAACTGAGGCCTGTATAAATAATTTGAGGAGTTGCATGCAGTGGAGTAGCAATGTAGGTTCCCCCAACTGTCCTCTGGTATGGGCGATCAACCGAAAAAAAAGTAAAGAATAATGATAACGATAATAATAGAAGGACACGTTCGGCAGTCGGCCAGTCTAGTGTTGCGGAAATCCCTACACCAGAAAAAAGTGCTTAGGTGCCCTCGTTCATTGATTGTAGGGTTTAACGCGCCGACGCAACGCATGCGATGAGGCGAGCTGTAGTGGAGCGCTCCAGTTTAATTTGGACCACCTGGGGATCTTCAACGTGCGCCGAAATAGCGTACACACAGGCGTTTTGCTTTTCTGCGCCATCATAAAAGTGTCTGCCGCGGCCGGGAGTGAAGGAGGAAGCATTGTCCAGCTTGTACAGTATGAGCGTGCTCCTAAATCAACCATTGGGCTACTTTTGTCGCCCACAGGCGCCAGCGCGGCTACAGTGCCAACAAGAGCCCCCCCCCCCCCCCCCCCCCCCCCCTCCTCCTCCCCTCCTTTCAGGCTCCAGGTGTGCGGTTACTTGTCTCAGATCCAGCATGTGGAAGCAGACGTCTTCATCAAAGCTCTACTTGCTGTGTCGAGAATTATTGATTATTTTATTATGTTTTTGTCGGTTGCAGTAGCGACTGTTCTGGTGACGGAGAGCTTCTTCTTTGTAGCTTTCCTCTGTAGCCGTATGGCTGCATTCAGGTGGATGTCAAACTTTCCTTCATAGAAACTTACTCCACCTTGGGGATTTCCCCTAAATCTGGTGGATTAACACCTGTCCTTCACTTCGAGTTGTTGATCAATTCACTCTCGCACTACCAAACTGCTAGCCTCCTGGTTTGCTCAGTTGGTAGACCGACTGCTCCACTTAAGCGGTGGTTACGGGTTCGAATGCTGGACCGGGACAAATTTTTCTTCAACTGCGAAGTTTCTGAGAAAGCTGTATAGATTTCCTTTGTAGCCGTATGGCTGCATTCAGGTGGATGTCAAACTGTCCTTCATAAAAACTTACTCCACCTTGAGGATTTCCCCTAAATCTGGTCGATTAAGAGCTTCTTCTATCTGGTGAGAGGTTCGTTTGTGCCACGAGCTGTTCCCTGATTTTGCAGACGCTCCCTAGGACAGAGCGAACGCGGCCTTTATTCGGCCCCTAATTGCCGCGTCGGAGCTGGGAGGCGCAGCCGTGGCCGCAGTTCCTATTTCATGGGATCTCCTGTATCGGGTGGATCCCCGAACCAATATTTTAGGCCTTCGTCGACGCTTCTTCGGGCAAAGGCGTCCAAGTGTCTATACAGGAGGGACAGTATTGCAAACGTTCCTGGGGGAGAACTGGGGAGCGGGAGGTGAGATGGGGCCTAAGCTGATATGTGGAAGTTTGCAGTGAACACAAGCACCGCGCCAGCGTCCCGCTGATGGGAAGGTTGGATGCGAGTCGCCGAAGGTTCCAGAAGCAAAAAAAAAAAAACAAAAGTTGAGGGGGGGGGGGGGGGGGCGGAGACAGCTCGCAGCCGGGGCGGATGCGCCGCCAGGGTAAAAAATCACAAGGCCCAGTTAGTGGGAGAGAAGGGGTGAAGGAGGATGCCTCCGCGGTAGTTCCCCACCATGCATACCAACGGCATACAGCCGCGGTTATTACGCGGGGAATCGCGACGAATGTCGTGGCAGCGCTGTATATAAGGGCAGAATTGTAGTAGGGTCGCTGCTTATACATATACCGTGCTTGAAACCAATCGACTTTAACAGTACTGTGTTGTTGTTAAACACAAGGCTCCTGCTTGTTGATGTTTGAACTTGGGCTGGTGGGTCCTTTTGCGTGCTTATGCATATTAGGCAAAAACCGCGCGTTGAGGGAAAAAGTACATGTGCTTTATTTTGGGAAAATACATGTAATTCCATTCCCATTCCATTCCGGGCAAAATGCACTTAATTCCATTCCCATTCTACTCCTCCAAGTATTGTCGCCATTCCATTCCCATTCCATTCCGGGGTCGCGAAAATGCGGAATGATTCCGGATTCATTCCGATTCCGGACTGGTAACTCCGCAACACTGATGACGACAGGAAGTCGAAGGAATGCTTAACTGGTTCACTGCATGGCGAGAGATGCGCCGAAGCGATACGGGAACAATACCCTTCTGGGCGAGGTTGCAGTACACGACTCGAGCAGAGCTACAGCATTGATTCGCTGCTCCAAAACGAATGCGAACTTTCCACCGGGAAAACGGTTTTACACACAATAGCCGTAACGGCTGCGCGCCTTTCCCAGTGCTCTTGTGCACACGGCACGAACACAGTACAGACACACACAACACTATTTCTGTGTTCGTGCGGGGACGGCAGTAGCGGCGCTCGCTGAATCTGAGAGAGGGGGGAGAGCAGATCTCGGCTGCGGGGCCGGACCCGAAAGCCCGAGTGAGCCCGAGCCCGGCCAGTCCCGCGGGCCGGACTAGGGTTGGGTAGCACGTATTTTTTCCGGCTCAGGCCGAGCTCGGGCTTGAAAAAAATTTTTCGGGCCTTATATACGGCCCGACCCGGCCCGGGCAGTGCCTGAGACCCGGCAGTGGTGTGCACAAATTTTGAGTTGTTGATGACAAAGAGTTAGCTCAATGGTCTTTTAGGTTAAACGAAAATAAAAAAAGCGAAGTGCAGTCACTACGGCGCCGTTAAAAAAACTATTGCACTCACAAAGTCTTCAAGTCAATAAAAGAAAACGTATGGGCTCCGTCAGCATAGTGCGGGAGAGCGGGTCAGAAACCGAGGGTACTCCGGTCGGACAGCACAACATGACTGTCTTTTTCCTCTGCTTTTCAAACTAAAAAATAACAAACGTGACCTAGACTTCGCACTTTGTGCTAAACAAGACACCAAAGCTAAGCTAACGTAACCTTGGGTCTTTTTTACCCTTTTTAGACACTTTCTTTTTTGAAAAGAAACGTGACTTTTGAGTAGAAAGCTTTGTGAGCATGGGGAGAACTTGACTCTACTTTGATAGGTGCCGGAGACAAAAAGTGCAAGTTAAACTAGCTCTCAGCAGACTGTGCTAGCTTCCAAAACATGTAAGGAAGAGAGTCCTTTGTGAAACAAATTGTGAATTTTAGCTTAAAAAGATCAAATTTGTTTGGGCACATGTTTAGAGTCTGACTCGGGCCGACATCTAAAAATAGTCTTACAGGCTCGGACTTATTTATAGAATTCTGTCCGGCTCGGGCCGCGCTCAGGCTTATATTTCAAAACTTTATAGGGCTCGGGCCTCGCTCGGGCTTTCATCTCAATGTTTTGTCGGGCTCGGGCCGGGCCCGGGTCGTGTACCTACCTGGCCGGGTAGCCCCGGGCCAAGACATTGTGGCCTATGCAGTGCTCTAGTAGTAGCCACTTTTGGCTTTCTTACACACCCGGTCACTCCGCAACTTGCAGGACGCGCGAACATTGTAGCGGCGCGCACAATCGTGACAGTAACAGGAGTCCCGTTCGAGATCCAGGTCCAGGTCGAGAGCCCGGGGCGGATCAAGTCGACGGAGGAACGCCGAAAAAAAGGTGGGCTGGACCGACAGGTCTCCCGTCGCTCTCGCTAACGAGAAGGAGTTTCCTCCTCTCAAGCCCCCTACCTCCCCTCCCCCCGCAACCATGAATCAAAACACCGAGACTCGGAAAGAATGCGGCGAGTGCGCAGAACTCAAAAAGCTCATACAAAAGCAAAACACTCAGATCCAATTGCAGGACATGCAAATCAGGGCACTGATGGAGAAAATGGATGCGCTAGCTAGCGGTAGGGCCGCGGCTTGGGCAGTCAAACCAAACGAAGCGTCCGGGGACGCTAACGCAAAGCGCAAAGTGCCACGAAGGGACCCACCTTCGTCTAGTATCGCGCCAGGAGAGGCGAGCCCGTCCACGTCGGCGCAGCCGAACCAAGAAGAGATGGACGCCGAAACCTCGAGGCGCGAGGAGACGGCGACGCCACAGTGTAGTCTGAAACAGCAACCGCCGCAAGGGGGCGACATGGCAGCGATCCAGCGGCCATCAATCAAATTACGGAACAGTACGGCGTCATTCGAGCCGAACTGCAAGCTATGGAAACCCAGGTGAGGGGCATGTCAATCAAGCAAGAGCGGCAAGCCGCCAAGATGGTGGCAATGACCGCAAAGAGCCGATTTGCGGCCTTGAAAAAGGGTCGCACCAGTAGAATCAAGGAGACGGTTGCGAGCAGACGCGGCCGCGTAACTACTTCGGACGAAGATGAGCCCAAACCGTAAGAGATCCTGCGGGGGGGAGACAACGTTAATTTATCAATGGAACTGCAGGGACATCCGCAACAAGGCTGCCGAACTTTAACTACACATTGACGGCCTTGACCAGAAGCCGGACGTGAGTGCGTTACAGGAGACGCACAGCAGACCCAGACTACCGGACGGACCCGACGGAAGGGGGCACGGCGATCCTGGTGCGCAACAACGTGGCAGCAACCCAGCACCTCACGGCTCAAGAGGGCTGCGAGCACACCCTGGTCGAGATCCACACGAGAACCATCGGAAGCAGCGGAAACCTGTTCGTGATGAGCGCGTACTGCCGACCGTCACGCAGGAAGTACGACTTTGACAAGATGGTGAGCCAGGCGAAGCAGTTGGCGGGGAGCATGCCGCTCCTGATCCTCGGCGACTTCAACGCCCCGCACACCACATGGGGCTACAAATTTCAGTCCAAACGCGGAAAGGCCCTCGCGAAGGCGATGGAAGACCAGGAGATGGCACTCCTCAACGAGCCGGGCGTTGCGACTCGAAGGGGTAACAGCGCGAGCCGCGACACCGTACCGGATCTGTCATGGCTGGCGGGATCCTTAGACGCTACCTGGCGCAATGAGGAGGTCGACCTCGGATCGGATCACAACATCCTGAGCGTAACAATCAAGGGACCCAGCGTCCGGGCGGCCCTCGGTAAGGCCAGAATCACCGACTGGGACCGCATGCGCAAGTGGACGGAAAAAGCGGAGGAGACTCCCGAGGAAGAAGCGGAGGACACCAGCCAAAGGACGTACACGGAGTGGGCGAAAGAGCAAAAAACTGCGCTCGATAAGTTCACGCAGGAAGTGACCACAACGGCACAGACACCGTTCGTCGATGCCAAACTCGCCCACATGTGGGCGGCGCGACACTCCCTCACGCGGAGGTGGAAACGCCAGAGTCGCAACAAGAAGCTGGTCAAACGCATAGCGCTGCTCAACAAGCAAATCTCCGAATACGCCGCCAAGCTGTGCCGCGAAAATTGGATGAGCACCTGCGACGGACTGCAGGGCAAGCTGTCGGCGCGAAGGACCTGGTGCCTGCTCAGACACCTGATCGACCCGCTAAGCAGCAAGTCTGCAACCAATCGCAACCTCACCAAGGTGTTGAACGTCTACGGAGGAGACGGTCAGAGACTCATGGCGGATCTCGAAGCAAGGTATCTGAAGACGGAAAGGGGACAGTTCCCAATACCCGAGGAGTATGGGGGACCGGAAAATGCGAAGATGGACGAGCCCTTCATCATCACGGAGCTGCTAACGGCAATTGACGAAAGCAACAAGAACAGCGCGCCCGGTACGGACGCCATAACATACAAATTACTGAACAACATGAGCGATGCAGCGGCTCACGAGCTCCTAAGGCACATCAAGAGAACCTGGGAACGCTCGGAGCTGCCCGCAGAGTGGAAAGAAGCCAAGGTGAGGTTCATACCCAAACCGGGCAAGCCTCTGACGATCGAGAACATGCGACCGATCTCGCTAACGTCCTGCGTGGGCAAGGTCATGGAGCGCATGGTCCTCAGAAGACTCGAAGGATTCCTGGACGAGACGGGCCAGATGCCGGCGACCATGTACGGGTTGCGTCAGCACCTGAGCACGCAAGACGTCCTCGTCCAGCTGCACGAACTGCTGATCAAGAAGGCATCCAGATTCCAGACACGCACCACGCGGTATACTGGCACTGGACCTCAAGGGGGCCTTCGACAACGTGTCACACTGCAGCGTGCTTGAGAACTTGCGCAAGACGGGCTGCGGCTGCAGAACGTACAGTTACGTCAAAGACTTTCTGAAAAAGAGAACGGCGACCATCCGGATAGGAGAGGAACAGTCGGAGCCAATAGAGCTCGGAGATAGGGGCACCCCTCAGGGATCGGTCTTGTCGCCTCTGCTCTTCAATCTGGCCCTCCTGCCCCTGCCCCAGTTACTAAACAAAATCGAAGGCGTCGACCACGCGTTCTACGCCGACGACATAACGGTGTGGACGAACCGCGCGGGGTCCGATGCCTGGGTGGAGGAAGCCTTGCAGAGAGCGGCAACGACCATCCACGAGTACGCAAAAACATGCGGCCTGAGCTGCGCCCCGCAGAAGTCGGAGCTACTCATGGTGCAACCCGGCAGACCGAAGAAAGAGCCGCCGCCGAACGTGGTGGTCACCATCGAAGGAACAGAAATCAAGCCCACGCAGCAGATCCGGATCCTAGGACTCCTGTTTAGGGACGACGGAAAGGCGTACGCAGCTGTCAACAAGATCAAGACAACGTCCGAGCAAATCCTAAGCATGATCCGCAGGGTCACCAACAAGAACCGAGGCATAAAAGAAGACGACGCCCTGCGCCTGGTCCAGGCGTTCGTCGTGTCGCACATCACGTACTCCGCCCCGTACCTCCAGCTAACAAAGGCGGACCGAGAAACGCTGAGCACGGCGATCAGGAAAGCGGTAAAGCTCGCCATGGGCTTGCCCGTCCACTCGTCCACGCAGAAGTTGCTGGGCATGGGCAAGCATAACACGGTGGAAGAACTGGTGTAAGCCCCCCTTTCCAACCAAAGAATACGGCTCAGCCGAACCGAGCACAGCCGGGCCGTTATGCGCAAGGTGGGATGGAATATCCAACCGCAACCGACGACGGAAACGCTACCCCAAGAATGGAGGGATGCAGTAAAGACTAAACCGCTCCCCAGGAACATGCAGCCGGGGAGAAACGAGGAGAGACGCTCCGCGAGGGCCAGAACACTAGCCCGGCAGCTGGAAGAGGACCCGGAGATTTTATACGCGGACGCCTCACTACCCAAACATGGAACCAGAGCGACGGCGGTCGTCACCACCATCGACAGACTGGTCACCAGCGCGTCAATCAGAACGACGAACCCGTCCGAAGCCGAAGAACTGGCCGTGGCCCTCACCCTCGCACAGCCGCGAGCGAAGACAGTGGTCACGGACTCCAAGATGGCCTACGCAAGCTATCGCAAGGGAAGGGTCTCTCCTGCCGCACTAGCGCTTCTGTCCAGACGCAGGCCACCGGGACGAGCCATATAGCTCGTGTGGGTGCTGGCTCACTCGCAGGTGGAAGACAACGAACTCGCCGACCACTACGCCCGGGAACTGACCAACCGGGCCGAGGACGAGCCGGGACTACCGCGCCCCGTCACGAACTACAGAGACATTACCGAGCTATACAAGGAAGGCAGGTGTAGGTTCCCCGGACCTCACCGGCACCTCAACAGGAACCAACAGACGATCGTACGCAAACTACAGGCGGGGTCGCTGGCGCATCCCGTCCTCTTACACAAAATGTACCCGGAGGAACACGATATCAAGTGTCCGTTCTGCAAGAGCAGGGAAGGCACCCTGGCACACGTCATAGCCGAGTGCACTCACCTCAAGAACCCCCCACCACCCCTTCCCCCCAACTTCCCCAATTCCAATCCCCGAGAGCGATGGGAGACCTTGTTGTCCAGCCCCGACCTGACGACCCAACTCGCGCTGGCAGTCAGGGGCCAGGAGCTGCTGGATGCATATGGGACCCGCGAAGAAGGTTCCACCCCATCTGGTGCCTGCGTGCACTAACCACTTAATGGGATCTATTAAAGTTGATTCTCTCTCTCTCGCTTAACAATGAAATCTTTGTATTTTAGGCAGTGTGTCGAACCGGAAAAAATACCGGTTCGGTTACGGTTCTGGTTCAAGCGAAATCATTTCGCTCCGGTTCAGTTCCGGTTCGACAAAATCACGCACCGAACCGGTTCGCGAACCGGTTCGATGATTTTAATTATCACTGAAATTAGAAAAAAAACATTTAGTAGTTTAAAACGACAGTCAAATCAAAATACAAACAAAAATTCAAAATGCCGCTGTTCCCCAAGGGCAGTGGTGCAATTGCAAAGCAAACTTTATAAACAATTACGAGATATTAGAAAAACAGATGAAGTGGCGACGATTTACCACCTACTTTCTCGCCCAGACTTTATGTTGTCCTATGACTATTCATAAAGCCACCGGCAAGAGATATGACGGTGGGATATATTTTCTGCCTTTCCTTTTTTGTTGAAATCGCAATCGTCGCTATGGAATCGCCCATCACGCTAACCTTGAAGCCTTAAATTTAGGCCTGCGTACTGGCGCGTTCAAATACCAGCGCCTAATACCAATGGCGCACATTTTTTATTTTTGTAACAAAACAGAAAAATCCTACAACAGGCACATAAATACTGCCAATGAATTAGATTATTTGGTCACCCTGAATAATTTGTTAGCTGTCACCTTATCGCATGTGTTAGCCACACTTTTGTTAAAAGTCTGACCACTGCAATTCCTTTTGCGATAGCTACACCGGATGTGCGCATTACAATCAGTATGTCATCGTACCGCCTGACCCCCTTCAATCGTTACGAGTGCTACATTGCGGAATCTTATAACAGATTATGCTGTTACAAAATGAAAGGAAAATTTGACGCGAGGAGTATGAGATGGGAATTTTTGGGTAGACGCTCTTTCATTCGCCCACAGCAGTACTCCCATCCGGAACGAGTAGCAGTAGAAGTAATGTAGCGAGTTGGGCAGTCAGTACAAGTGCACTTTTGAAAAAAAAAAGCAGATCTGAAAGAGACAAAACTGCAGAACAAGCAGAATAGATTATTGCTGGGCGAATGGGGCATTGTGAGGTACCGGCCAGCCTTTCTGCACGTGTCATCTGCTTTATTACTGTTTCTGCTTCCAAGAGAAGGTCAGCGGCTGAAGTTTCTTGCCAAGGGATTAAGTGTGCACCTTAACAGTTTTCCCTGACATATCTGTTGTTATTTGTATCTGTAAAAAACAGAATTTGTCCACTGTACTGTCCTTAAAAACTGACCACGGAACTCACTTCCGTTGCATTGATGACAGGTTTGGTTGTGAAAGGCGGGGCAAAGAAAAGTATAGAGCAATATCCACGTTTTGGCGCTTTTTTAACTTATTCGGTTTTGCTTACTTTTTGCGTAATATTTTAAAGCAACGTGATTCACCTTTTATTTTTTGTTGTTTTCCGTGTAAAAGGCTGGCGCATTTCATGCCCCGTGCTATATCTCTTCTCCGAGGCGCAGCTTATGTTGCCGGACGGCAGATTTATTTTAACCAGCTGGTGGTATAAAACGTGGATCAAGATCTCGATACACGGACGTTCTCGATTTCCATCTACTTCAGAAAAATGGTCCTGGGGAAGGGAGATCGAGGCCACTTGTGGTCAGCAGCAAACGGCTTAGCTACTGAGCAGCTCCTGCGGTCACACTTGTCAAGTATTAACAGTTTGCAGGTGTCGGACCTTTGAACCAAATTATGAAATGCAAAAAGTTTGCACACATCGGGTGTGGGCTTTCGCTGTTGCGCAGTGGAGCACTCCTGCAGCCTGATTGTTCCACTAAAGTCGCAGCTATGGAAGGGCAAAGTCGTTTTACCTCCCCTGCAAGCTGCCGAGAATGAAATTTCGTTTGGTCAGCTTGCACTGCGCTCGCGCTTCCAGCAGCAACAGACCATTGCTACATTGGTGCTCGTTCATTTGCCCTGTTGTTACAGAGCGTGATAGGATTCAATTGTGTAAAGGGGAAAGTGCGCGAGCGGGTACGAAGTTGATGGTACGTGAAAAAAAAAAAAAAAGGCCCGAATCGCATTTACTGTGCAATATCAATAACGGAGGGTAAACCCGTTTCGGCATGAACCGGTAAGCGTTACTTCTTTTTTAGCTTCAGTTCCGGTTCGGGTTCAGCGTGCTCGAAGAATAACGGTTCGGGTTCGGGTTCAGTTCCGGCAAAAATACCGGTTCAGTTCCGGTTTTCGGTTCGGTTCGGTTCCGGTTCGACAGCCTGATTTTAGGTCGTGCACAAATTCAATGCATCTACCGCGGAAATGGTATTTGTATTCAAGAAGAATTTTCTTATGTGTTATTGTAAATGAGCAAGTTCTTGAGCAGTTGATGACCATCTGCCCCTTCTCGCACCCGTCGGCAACTTTGCACGTTTTCTGTAAGCGATAATTGATTCAAAGTGCTACTGACAGCTGTAACAGTCGTCTTGTCTTCGAACATTCTCACAGTCTGACCTGCGTCAGAGTCCTTAGCAATATCATTGACATAAGCCAGTGGTTGTGAAATGGGGGTCCGCAGACCCCAGGGGGCCCACGAGGGCATTTCAGGGGTCCATGAAACCCTGCCTGAAACTCCCCCTTCCCCCCAATTTTTTTGCCCTTTCGCCTAGCCCTGCTGGCAATGGTGGCCTCGCTGTATGACTTGTACGTTTGTTTCTTTATTTTCTTCGCGTACCACATGTCTTAAAGTTGGCTTTTTGCAAACCACGACAGCTATGCAATAAAGCCATCCCCGCAATTTTTAGCTGCAAGAGCAAATTGTTTGACAATATGACACGTATCAGCATTGACGTCAGACACAAAGGGAAATAAGTAGGTGGACGACTTTAGCTGCAAGTGCAGATTGTTTCAAATCATGAAACGGATAAACATTGTTCATGGTGGGGTCATCCGTCACTTTTTAACGCCTGAAAAGGACCCCCGACACACTCACGGTTGAGAACAAGTAACATAAGACACTAATTAAAAACAGACACCGACGACAAGTGTTTATAAAAAAAACGAAAAAAAGGAGACGTTTCGGCTCCCGTACAGGTGCCCTCTCACAATGACTGTGTCGTTGTGAACAACGAAACGTCGCCTTTTTTTCGTTTTTATAAACGCTCGTAGTCGGTGTCTGTTTTTCAATTGGTGTCATGCGTTTCCCAGATCAGACGGGCTTCCGTCCAACATTTGATTTTTTTTCAAGAACTAACATAGATCATGACCAACAGTGATCCTTAGACCGACCCTGGGTTTGTCTCCGGACCCGTGTATTAGCTATATCGAATTACTTGTGTACGTCTCCGTGCATGTTTATTTAACGCGCGTTTCTAAGTCGAAAGCCACAAATCATTCTGTATGTCCGCATTTATTCAGCTAGAGCCATTGAGCCGTAGTGGCCTTGGAGATGCGGGCTCGATTGCCGCCCAGTCTCAAATTTGCCCAATTTTTTTCGCGACTCACTCACTGCACTTTTATTGTTTTTAGCGCCGTCGGCCATTTCGTTTGCATTTCCCGGTTGCGATGACGCGGGACGCCTCATTTCGACCTTCCTGGTCAACTAATCTCGCATTAAATGCAGGAAACGTGGAGTATGCAGCCTCTCTACCCTTCTCGAGTACAGCCAGGTTCTCCTGCGCGGACTGTTCTGTTCGAATGACGGAATAGTCCGTGTTCGGTTATCAGAATACGGACGTATAACACTTACAGCCTATGCTGATGAATTATCAGGGCAGTCCGTAAATGTCGTATAGTTGCGACAAAACATCTGCACCGCGGTCAACCTGTAGCTGAACGACGCTCTTAGATGAACTGCGTCGGTGTGGTTCACCGCGGTGCACATGTTTGGCGTAGGTATACCACATTTACGGACTACCCTGATAATTTATTCTTTTAAATGAATATACTAAAACGATCCTGAGGTATTGCGAAAGGTGAATGTATTTTGTAGCAGCTGGCTTGGCCCGTTAAATCACAAACGATCGCAGAAGATAATGTTCACCGAAACCTCCACAAAAGCAAACAGAAAACGGAAGAATGACGCCTTATTTTACTGCTCCGGCGCCTTTTTATTTTCCATGTGAATAAACTATTTTATCGTCGATTTTGCAGCACTTTACGTATTTTCGCTAAAACGTTACAAGCCAAGCCTATTTTATCGTCGATTTTGCTGCACTTTACGTATTTTCGCTAAAACGTTTCAAGCCAAGCCAATTACAAAGCAATTGCCGAAAAATATATTCTTCTCATAATTCCCATGGCGACACGGGCGGCCTCCGGCTATTTACATTGACGCTGGCGGCAGTTTCCCCTCTAGTATATGTAAGAAACTCAATGATAGTAACCTACGTACTCCAGCGGATTTTGTATAAACAGTGCGTAAAAAAGCTCTTTGTCAAACACGCGCTAAACAAACAAAGTGGGCTCATATTTTTCGAGCTAGACTATACTGTGACAACGCACGCGTGTTCATCTCGCTCCCCTCATTCGTTGTGTACGCCCGCGCTCAACAAGTAATGAAATGTGAGGGATGACTGGCAGGGCGACACGAACATAATCGTACCAAAGTGCAACCGCGGCTCGCACCAGGCCACGTCGCAAATCACGTCCGATGCGGGCGTCGCGACACGCGGGGGTCGTGCGCCTGCTGCCGAAGCCGACCCGTTGAGCCTGGTGCCGATCAGTCCGGCCCACTGCGTCCAGGCGGCGGCACGGAAGTCTCGCTATCTGGCGCCGTTTGCTACCTTGGCGCGAGACGTTCCAGATGACCCGCCACCCGCGAGCACTTGACACGACGGCCCCACCGGCGGCCACACGCCGTGGCCGGGACTCCCCGCTGCGCAGGCCCTGGCGTCGATCCCGACCCGCGCCAGCAGGCTCTCGTCACGGCCCGCGCCCTGGCATCTTCGGTACGCACCGACGGGACAGCGTGCTCCTCTGCGTTGCTGGTTCTTCAGACTGTACCTCACGCACACGCTAACGACTAGCAAGGATGGGATGAGGTCGTCGTCCCAGTGGGGCTCCGTTAACTGAGCGTACTTTCACCGCCCACGCCTGGGCGAAGCGGTAACGCGTTCGCGTATACCTCCGGACTATTCAACTCACGCCCAGTTGCGTTGCAGCTCTGCTAAGCTGACTTGCGAGACAAGAAGCCCACTCAGCTAAAATACTGTTTATTTTAGGTAAGCCTGTGTTAGCGATTAGACATCCGGACGAACAACACTTTTGCATCTCCACATGGCCAATGCACCGGCTAACTCTCATTCACACAGCCGCCAGCTTCTCCGTCACGGCACCGGCACGACAAAAAATCGCGACGGTGACGTAAACGGAGTAGCGTTCGTAGTGGAGCCTTTCCTCCATGAGTGGAGCTCTCTGTCAGAGTACAGGGTTGTCTGCCTAGTGATCAGTTTAGCCTAGAATTGAGCGTGCTTAATCTGAAAAGTAAAGAAAATGGCTTAGATTTTTACGTGTGCTCACTTTTCGCTAAATTTAGCCGTAAAAATTTTTTTTCTGATTGGCTGGCTTACCACGGGCGTGGTCCCGTCGCGTTGACGGAACGGAAACGTAGAGCTCGGCTTCCCGTCACCGTCGCACCGTTTTCGGCGAGCAGTCGCCCGAGAAACCATCGCCCATGACGGAAGGCCATGACATGACGGGGTGAAAACGGCTGTGTGCATGAGGGCTTACACGTGCGTGCAGTTACGTTCCTGCTCCATTAGGCACGTGAGATTCCCCACCCCTCCCTTTTATGCTCATCTCAGACAGCCTAAGACCATGACGACGTATTTTACAGCGGTAGCTATTAACTGGATGTTGTCGGGAGATGGTGTTGTATGTCGAGTACCACAAACCCTTTGCGCGGACGACTGACCGAAGAGAGTAAAATAAATGGGCCGCTGGAGCTGTGGCCGTGACACCGCTGCCGCAGTCGTCTTCGTTGAAGAGGACGTATGGCTATGTGGCCTTTCCTACAAACCCAGTGGCTTCAGTAGGAATGATGAACGGAACAAAATGCACCCTCGACCTCAACAGGAGAACATCGCGAGGATCCGTAATTGCACCAATACCAGTCAAGCTAGGAGTGGCCGGTTCACGGAAACATCTGAACGAGATCCCGGATTTCCAGTGCTAGGTACACGCTGATTACATTACGTCATTGACCCCCGAGGAGACCTCGGGCAAATAGGGGCTTTATCCTCTACGAAGTCAAAACTATTGATCATCTCTCCTCTGGAAAAGATGGGACCCTGATAGCGGAATCATCGAATTCAAGGATTGTAATCGGCAAGGAAGCGAAATGTTTTGCTTATCGGCAAAACCTGGCAGCCTGCTTTTCGACAAAGCTAACTTTACAGGAAACATTTCTTAATCATGCTGCTGTGTCTGGCCAATATAGCTAGCTGCCTTTCAACAAACACGCCAGGAGCACAAGCTGGCCGTCTTATACAAGGTGTACCACCCCGACAAGCGGCATTGGCTGGCAAATTTCTCAGCGTCAGCGTCCCTCAATTGCAGCTGCAGTTGAAAACCGCAATCCATCTTCTGTGGCCACCAGGCAATTTTTTTGTTCGACTGAGGTAGATTATAGCATCGCTCATTGAGAGCACTGGACCAGGGAGGCTGGGCGTGGTTGTACCAAAGGATGGGACTCAAGGGGGAAGCGGAAACGCACCTCAATTACACACATACGCACACAATGCGGAACCAGTTTATTTGAACGGGGCCAATTAGCAGTCCCCTCGACATGAGAAATTACTACGAAATTGAGCCGGTATATGCTTCGGATCCTTAAAAAACACCCTGGCAGCAACATATTAAACCGTCTTTTTCCCTCCTCCACCATCTGTATGCCTTTTATCCCATCCCGCAATGCCCACTGGTCGGCGTGCACTGTCCCCTTATTAAATGTCCTTCGCATCACTTCCTGCTCAAATCCAAAGCATCCTGTTAATTGCAGCTGCAATATTTTCCAAATGGCCTTCTCTATCCACGATGCGGCTCCCAGTCTGTTTGTGATTGCGCCCCATATCACCTTTCTTACTGTGCTGTTTTGGGCTTATCTAACTTATCTTTAGAGATGTTTCGTAGATACCCAATTTGTACCCCGTAGTTATCACTGGAGGTATGCATAGATAGTATAATTTCCTTTGTAGTACCAGAGGTAAGATACTCGCCCCATCTAGAATGTACTTACCATAGAGTTTCTTACAATATACACTAGAGAGGAATCTGGCGCTAGCGTTTATGCGGCTCACATCAAGCCCGTCTCTGTCGTAATGGGCCGCCATTATACCGTACGCACCCTTTAGTTTCATTATGGCCTTGGATTAAAACCTTTGAGTGGCCCTAAATTCAAACACAGTGACACAAAAACGCCTAGAAGAATGCTTTATTATATATGTAGACAATAAAACAGACTGTTTTATAACTAAGGAAAAAGAAAGTGAGTGTTTTCGTTTTAATGAGGAACAGTTGGAACGGTTATCTCTGCGGCCGTGGAACCATTCGTGGCAAGCAGTGCGCAAAAAAGTAGCGCTTCTCCAGCGGCCAGATGTCTGTATGTGGTCTCGACATTGTTTTCCCGCCCTGCAAACCAATCTTTAACGTATCTTTGCCGTACGACCACTTCCGGCCGGTCTGGGTTACCAAGGAGGTGCTGTCAAACAAGTTAATCAAGCTGTGAAAAGGAAGCACGCAATGGACGCGAAGCTGCTCCAAAACAGGCCCAAAACAACCGTCGCTAAAGCAGACGACAGAGCCATACCACCGACGCGCTCGCGGGCGAGCAGGACCACCGCGTGGGGGACGCTGGGTAAATTCGCCGCGCCATCTACAGTGTGCTCCGAGAGTGAAACCCTCCGCCCCCAGTCCACAGTGCCCACTTCAGTCTTCGTATATACTTCATCGTCTGCGGCTGCAAAGTCTTCGTCGGTCCCTCCCTCGCCGTTGAAGACGTGCACTACTTCTTGTTCTTGTACTTCTGGGAGATTGCATTCTCGCCTGACAGTGCGGCGCACTTCCTTATAAGCCGCCTCTTTTTCTGGCGTCCGGATCTTCTTTGGTCACCCCATCCTCCATGTGCGCCGCACAGGGTCGAAGAGTTTTCTGCCGCCGCTACCACCGCCGCTGCGGATCCGAGTTTTATGAGAGCAGGTAGTTGCCTCTAGCAACGCGGAGCGAGTGACGTCAGGAGCAGACGACAGTCGTTTTTTCAGCGACGCTGTTTGCTCAATCGCTTGTGTTTGCTCAATCGCTTGAGGTAGGATGCTGGGGGGATAAATTTTGAAGGAGAATTCTGTAGGCCAGGGCGGAGATAGTGCCGCCAGAAAAATTTTTATGGCCGATTTTAATCGGATAATATTAGATGAGGGTAAGGCCGGTGTGCAAGAGCCGGGGGCTATGGCTACTTCTTCCGCAATATGAGGGGTTGTGGTGGGAATTGTGAGGGGCGTGAGAGGAGGAGCAGTCGGTGAAGAGACGACAGTAACAGTGAAAGCCGGTTTGTGGCTGTGTACTGCAGCGTCTACGTAGATGTTTGACGCGGGGGGGAGTGGAGACGAGGGCACGCGCTCAAGCGGCTCGTCGGGCAGTATGATAAGTAGGGTTCATATTACGGAGGAATGGACGGATAGTTATGCAATCTCCGTAACTGGGTGGAATGGAGGTTTCAGCTACCGGGATAGCCCCGATCTTGATGAGCAATCGCTGCATACGGGGGGGGGGGGGGGGGGGGGGGGGCAGGGACAGGCTTGTGACATAAAGGGACATAACCGCTCAATATCTCTTAGGCCATCTGAAATATCCTGCGGCGCACCCGTCTCTCAGTCGGTGGCAATCTGTGGCGTCGCGATTCTTGCAGTCCAACACCTTTCATAACCCTGCAGCCTATAGCCGCCTATGCCCAGACCTTTACAAAGAGCAATGTAGATGGTGCTCGGAACGAGCTAACCTTCAGCACATCGTATGGGCCAGTTCCCAGAAATCACAACACACATCACAGACGATAGTGATAAGGACTCTAGAGCAATAAGAGGCCGTGTTGCTCAGCTCCGACCAGGTAACTAACTCAACGCAGCCTTGTGCAACTGGCCAAAAGATGCCGCTAGGGCTCACGGGCACCTGGCCGCCATCTGACGGGGATGGACCATCGAACTCTCCCCTTCATCTCCTTCCCGCCCCAGTTTAAACAAAATGAAGTTTTCTCATCACCATCAAGAGATCGAAGAAGTTTCTCAAAGAAGAATTTGGATTTCCCTGCTATGTCAGCCAAGCAACATGACCCATCGAAATCGAGTCAAACAAAGCAAAACAAGCTCCTCCCAATTCGAGAGCTCGCATTAACCTCCTGTAACCTCCTTTCGGGGCATTCAGTTTTCCCAACAGGCGTAGCGCTCGCCATGCTCATAATAAAAACTCTCTCTCTCTCTCCTTCGCTCTTAGATAAAACATTACACAACAGTCGTATCTGGAACTACAGCCATCAACTATATACCGGTCACAAAGTGGTTCTGCCTTTGAATAAAGAAAATTTGTGCGACCACAACACAGGGGAGCAATGAATTTCAGCATCAGCTGAAGTTAAATTTGGTTTGAAACTTTTTTCTGATTGAAATTGATAGACTAAAGTTGATTAAAATGGAAAACTGGTTGAAATTTATAGGTCGCCACGTTCCTCGCACGTTGTAGGGATAGCAAAAAAAAAAAAAAAAGAATCAGGTGACCCTCCTCCCAATCAGCCTCCGAGTTTAGTGAAGGGTAGCTGACTTCCCCACATCAGAGGTGGGGTTAATTTCTCTTCTCAGGAGATGACGAGGAATACGTGAGTGAAGAATGAGATGTTCGTCACTCCCTTATATCATTTTCTCGTTTATTTCGGATTCTGCAACCAAATGATGCCCACTTTCGCTAGACCATCATTTGGTCAGGGATCAATGTTCATCACATTATTTCTCTGAGCTACATCCTGCAGCTCTGTTCATGAACATAGTTTCAACTTCAACCTGCTTCATTAGTGACCCGAACACTTGACCAGATGTACGACTTTATTGCCGTAGGATAAACGGTTCTCAAAGTTCACTTTACTCGGACTCCTCGGTAGACTCCGCACCTGCGCGGGCGGTGGGTGCCCGGACAGTGAGCAGGCTGGGGTGAAACAGGTCCCCGTAGAGCGCCGGCTGTGTGATCGCCAACAGCCACGCGTCCACTCCTGGACACTGGCCTCCGGTGGGGAAAGCCGTTAGCTGCAACGATTTCTCGGTGAGCGGCTCCTGCAAAACGTTTGGTGGCGCACACATAAAAATTAAAGACCCATCACGGGGCTGCATTTCGCCTTCAACAAAGAACAAAATGGCGAGATATATGGTTAAAAAATACGGAAGACAGATCTCCCTTCATTCTCTTCCCCGTTCAGTTGGGCACGCACTGAGAGTGTGTCTCATCGCTTCCAAGTTTCTCAAACGTGAATCTAGTAACAGATTCTTAGTGCCACGGGAAACGCCTAACAGCCTGGATACGAAACAATAAAATTCTTCCATTTTGCCTTCAATGAAAAGACTTCTTCAAATGTGTTACCGCACTGTAGGACCAGGGTTAACGGACTAAGCAGACCAACTAACTAGTCTATTCTCTGAGACTATTGCGAGACGATATAGGTGATGGAGGCGATACGCTGCACAAAAACGAGAAGACAAAGCACTAAGCCGTCACTAGGCTATAATTAAGAAAATCTCTTCTCCCTACTGTCTCCCTCAGCCATCCTGTGCAGTCACCACACTGTCCACTAGTTCGTACAGTATCCGCTGCACGTAGCCTGCTCAACGGCCCTGCGTGTTGCGTATACCAACACTTTCTTGCTCACGTGGCGCCATTTCGCTCTGTGGCCTTCACCGACAAGCTTCACACTCCGAAGGAACGACAAACATGCTTTTACGATGCGAGACACCTAGCTCATTCAAACAAAATAACTCCGGCCGCCGCCCTTCTGCTGCACTCGACAAGTCGTTCATTCACACTATCCGAAAACACTGACGTAGCCAATGGTATAGCCAACACTTTATTTCAGGCACGTTTCCTAACTATTTCACGGAGTTTGCTTATTTCGCAATCGAAAATGTACACGCGTACCTGCTACGGAAGACCAGTAGTGGCTAAGGCATTGTGCTGGTAATCTCAAGGTCGTGGGTTCGATCCCGGCCCGGCCGCGGCAGTCGTTGTGGAGAAGGCGAAGAAACTAAAACCCCTGTGTCTCGAGGTTTAGGCGAATGATGGAGATGCTCTGGAGGTCTAAATTAAATTAATCTGCCGCCTTCTAGTTCGCCGCGCCTTATGCCCAGCTGTCGCTTCGCGCGTAAACCCGCGCAAGTGTTAGATTGTATAATGCGTGCATACCAAGCCAGAATTGAACATTTGTACCGAAGTGGTGGGGGTGAACACTGAAACTCCCCACGTCATTTGCTAACGCACCTGAGAAAAAAGTGAGGCAAGAGCACGAAAGGAGGCGCTTGCCTCCTGTAAGGCTGTGGGATTCCCGGACAATTAATGAATTAG
Source organism: Haemaphysalis longicornis (assembly GCF_048455015.1). Lineage (NCBI taxonomy): Eukaryota > Metazoa > Arthropoda > Arachnida > Ixodida > Ixodidae > Haemaphysalis > Haemaphysalis longicornis. The sequence goes on along the minus strand of NW_027526203.1, from coordinate 382,788,140 downwards.
CTAACTTTGTTCTTCCCAAACGGCTTGTGCCCCCTCACCCGACGGGTCGGGCGGAAGCTATTTGCTCTCGCCTGCGTCGCGTAAATCTAGCTGACGGAACTTGAGGTGAACATCCGTTGTCGAAAACACCGCAAGCTCAACAGCTCAACTTACACACCCAGTGGGTACATGACCCCCACCTTGCGTACGCTCTGTCTTGCCCCGTCACTCTTTAGGTAAAATCATTTCATACGGTTAGCTCACTTTTTAGGAGCCACTTGACACCTATATCGGATCACGGTTTTGATCGCCGAATCTGTCTGATCTGGGTTTGCAGCCACAAATTATCGCGAGCACGCTAACAAGGAAACATGCGGAGAAATTGTGTAAAGAGAAGACTGGATTTACCAACCGAGCTCTGGCTACTAGGCAACCACAATCTCCGGGATTATCCGCCAGCTCCAACTACCACCTCTTCAACCCCCCCCCCCCCCCATCTCCCGTTATTGCTTCGAACGACTCATCGTTACCGAGAGGTCTTGAGGCGTCAGCTTAAGAACCGTACCCTCCCTGAGTCTCCTCATTCACACTGGCCGTTTCCTTTCCCTCATCCCTCTTCTTCCCTGACAGGGCTGACCAAGACCACCTAATGTGGCGTTGTCCCGTACGGACCCGTCCTAATCTCTTTAAGTAACTATACCTTCGAGGCTCACGTGCGCAGCTGAATGCCTACAATGCAAGACAAAACAAGCGACTGTGCGGAGGAGATAACTAAGGTTTACTGCCTATAGGCTGTTTCTGCCTCTCCCGTTCGTCCTCTCGACAATAAAATGGTTTCATTATCACCACCTGAAAGTAAACGTCTCGCGAGCTTCTGAAGGAGAGACGCCGATGTCAACGGGAAACGCACGGGAGTCCGCCACGTGATTTCGCGGCATTACGACCGCCGTCTGAGCTGAGGACAGTATTACTCTTTCTGTCTCTCCCCTCATCCCCCCCTCCCCCCACTCCCCCGATCCCATCGTGTAAGGTGAGCAACGCAGTGGGCCCGTAACCAACACATGTAAGTAGCCCTTGCGAACTACCGATGACCCGCCGCGGTGGCTCAGTGGCTAAGGCATTGCGCTGCTGAGCACGAGGTCGCGGCTTCGATTCCCGGCCGCGGCGGCCGCTTTTCTGATGGAGGCGAAAAGCAAAAATGCCCGTGTGTACGAGATTTCGGCGCACGTTAAAGATCCTCAGGTGGTCAAAGTTAATCCGGAGCCCACCACTACGGCGCGCCTCATCGCCTACGTTGCGTCAACGCGTTAAACCCAACAATCAATCAATCAACTACCTATGGATCTTTAAATGTGTAAAAAGTTACCTGCTTGCATAAAGAATTTCTTTATGCAAGTTCTTTATAGCCGGCGCAGGGCTCCTCCGAGTTCTGGGCGGCCAGCCTCTGGCGGGGGCCTCCTCCCCCGAGCGGCGGCGGCAGCAACAGCTCGGCCCCCCGCGAGGCCTCGGGGGGCTCCGTGGACCCTCCGCGGCCGGGCTCCAGCGCCAGCCTGTGGATCTGGGCCGTGGTGCGCCTCAACAGCGAGCTGTAGACCTCCTCCGGCTTCATGTTCTCTGTATTGTCCTCCTCCTCCTCCAGCAAGCGCTGCAGCGGCGTGTTCGATCGGCTCCCACCGCTGCCCCCCGCACGGCGACTGTTGGGTGTAGAGGTTATCGGGGAGTGGGTGTATGTTGTGATTGGGCTGGGTGTCCGCAGCTCACTCTCATCGTTCCGGGCACGCATGTACAACTGAATCAGGTTCATTGCCAACGTCTGGTTTTCGGGGTCAAGCTTGTTGAGCAAGACGTGCATGTCTGCAGGCCTCAGCTTGAAGATGGACACAATCACCTCTTGGGAATGCCTCCTCAACTCAGCACTCTTCTGATCACGAATCCAGGAAAAGATTTTGGCAATCATGGACTGTGTCTCAGGAGTATTGACCAGCATGTCTCCAGAGTCCATGGCTTGAAGTAAGGCCATCAGGTACCTCAAGACTGTGATTTTGACCTTTATGTTTGGTGTCTGTGCTGGGTCTGTAATGTACCGCACAACGGCCTGAAACTGTTCCGCGTGAGGGAAGGAGTCCCGGATGATGGAAAGGATCTTTTGAATCTTGGTCTTCAAGGAGCTGAGGAGGTCAGTGCCAGTCTTCATGAACAGGCGCGTGAGCAGGACATAGAGCCAGCTGTGCAGGTCCGAGTGGTGGACGTGGATCAGCTCTCCCAGGGCTTCCAGGAAGAGCGTGAACACCTTGGTGTGGGGGTCCATGAACATCTTGGTGAACATGTCGGTGACCTTCTTGAGGTCGGGCAGGGAGAGGGTGCGCCCCGACCGCCGCACTGACAGCAGGCCCAGCAGGCCCTCCTTGCGGTCGGACCAGTGGATGCTGGACAGGTGCTTCACGATGCTCGGCACGTCCTGCAGGGGCACGTGGCCCTCGTAGCCCCCTCGGTCCTAAGCAAATATTGGGCGGCGACCAGTCACAAGCAAGCTCTAAGTAAATTTTCTTCGATAAGCTCGGCCTAAGGCCACAAATTTCAAGAGTACATGGCATTTTACATCAATACGTACTGATGGAAGCCGAGGTGTGAGTGCAGGTCGGCTCCCATTCTGAATTTTACGGTAGTAGCTGCCATGACGAACATTAGCTCCTCTTCATATTCTCGCCTTGGCACTGGTCGTCTCAAATAAGCGCATAAAAATAAGTCCATTATGAATCTTGGCTACCTGAGGAGCGCTGAAGCAGCAACCAGGGCCCGTTTGCCCGTACGCATAAGTTCCCGCTTAAGTTCCCGCTTACGAATAAGACGCCGATAAGTCGAAGTCAGCCACGGCAAATAAGCTGGCTGCCAGAAAACCCGACGTAAACGCCGCCTTACCCAAGCGCTTGTGTCAGTTTCGGGCAAATGACTTATTTCCTAGACAGCGCTAAAGTCGTAGTTGAGAACTTATTCTCACACTTATCGCGTTCGGGCAAACGGGCCCAGGTCACGTTACATATGGAGCTGCTAGATACTTTCTACCCGAGATTATCCCCATTAAGCTTCATAGAAGTCGCCGTGTTTACTTGCCTCGTTGGGACGACCAAGGCACGGCGGTGGCAGTGGTGCGAGCTCCAATGGGCGATCGCGGTCCACGGATGGCGCGGACCTTGCCTGCGTTCGGCTCGGCATTCCCGCGCCCACCACCGGCCAGGACATGGCGTTGTGCGGGAAGGAGAGCGTGCGCCGCACCTGGAAACGTCGAAAAGATTGTCCTTCTCAAGGACGCCTGATTCCGCCCTTTGTAACCTCAATGCGGATGCCATGGTCAAGAACTTGACCACTCACCACGGTACAGGATGGCTGCACTATGACGGAGGCGCCCCGTTCGCTGCGAACCACTGAAGTGGTGAGAACCAATAGCGATCTGCCAGGCTCACGCGACGCCAAGGCACGAGGCAGTACGTGCCAGATGATGATGATAATGATGAACTTTTGGAACAGCCCCAGGCGACAAACGATGCTGTGAAAAGAACCCCAACTAAGGCTAAAAAGTCTCATCTACTTTGCTTTAAGAGAGTGGTTAAGTACACAAAACACTTTTTTTTCAGAATATTTCGTGTAGTCAAAGAGGAGTCACGAATTTGGGACAGGGCTCGCTGGATAAGAAAGTACGTAGGGCCTACGTTGTAAGGTGACTTACGAGAGATGGCTAATGTTCTTAATATAGATGTATATCGAGGAAAGGCACGCTGCAATTTGTTTTAGCACGTTCTAAATACGACTTACTTTACAGCAGTTTTAGAGAACCCCGTGCAGCGGCGCAGTGGCTAGCTAAGTCTCGCCACCTCATCATTCGAAAGTCGTGTGTTGAACCCGATCAACACCACCACCACCACCACCACCATCATCATCATCATCATGAACGCGGGTTGTTACCGCCACCACCACCACCACCACCACCATCATCATCATGAACGCGGGTTGTTACCGCCGCGGCGGCCGCTTTTTAAGTGCGAATGCACTTTATAAGCGACCCTGAATTCCGTTGACCGCCGTCCGTCCACATAGCAACAGCTGCGGGTGCGCGCGCTCCTCGTCTTCCTTGGCAACGGGGGGAGATGGGCGACATGGCACATACCCACGTGGGCGATTGGCCAGGAATCTCCTCGTCTTCCTTGGCAACGGGGGGAGATGGGCGCGCGCTGCCTGGCCGCTGACATGGCACATACCCACGTGGGAGATTGGCCAGGAATCGGGCGTGAGAAGGGCTAATGCACCCGCTTAAAGGAGTACTGACACGAAATTTCAAAGCTGAGATCCGCTCTAGCAATCAAGTACAACGACAACACAAATAGGTGTCTGTACATGGCACATACCCACGTGGGGGATTGGCCAGGAATCGGGCGTGAGAAGGGCTAATGCACCCGCTTAAAGGAGTACTGACACGAAATTTCAAAGCTGAGATCCGCTCTAGCAATCAAGTACAACGACAACACAAATAGGTGTCTGTGAATAAATGCATCTTTCTTTCTTTGTAGTTGTGTGTGTGTGTGTGTGTGATCTCTCTTTCGCGAACATTACCGAACCGCGCAAATTCAACTCCTGCATTCGCACTTTCACATTCTTCCCCTCGGGGAAATGCGGGGAAATTTTCTGATGGAGGCGAAGACGCTGGTGTCTTCGAAATTTCGGAGCACGTTAAGATACCCAGGTGGTCAATATTAATCCGGAGCCCTCCACTACGGCGCGCCTCATGGCCTGTGAAGCGTCGGCGCGTTAAACCTCAGAATGAATCAACCAAATCAATAATAATAATAATAATAATAATAATAATAATAATAATAATAATAATAATAATAATAATAATAATATAACCATCATCATCATTATCATTGTAATCCTTAATCGGCCTATTTAAGTCCACTGCCGGACGAAAGCTTCTCCCACTGACCGCCAACCATACTGTCCTGGCTGTCCGGGTTATTTCCCCAGAAGTTTCTCAATTCATCCCTCCATCGAGTTCGTAGAGTTTCAGGAGTTTCATACTAATATATACTAGAGGGAAATCTGTCGCTGCACTCAACGTTTTTAGATTGCTGCAGTCGCGGGCCGCCGCTGGCCGCCGTGGGCGGCGCCATTGCTAAGGTGGCTAGAATGCTAAGCCACCTTAGCCATTGCTAAGGTGGCTAAGGTGGCCCCATTCTAGCCACCTTACCATTGCTGCTAGCGGCGTTCCTCGGCTGCTTGGCTTAGCTAGCCATGCGGCTTCTTTTTTGTCTCGAAGCCAAAATCAACAAAAAAAGTACAGTGAACTAGACATAGCTTGATCCAGTGGCGCGAACGGGAGCCGCTCTGCAGCGCTCGGCTGAAGCAAAACGCGTCTACCGCCGCCAGGGGCGCCACTGTGCCTTCTTCGAACGGTGCCGCCGTATAGTGCCTAGAATATACTAGGCACTATAGCCGCCGTTGAACGGGCCATTGCTTGGGGCGCTCGCCAGGTATTGCCGCTGCCGTTTTTTTTTTTTGGTGGCACAGTAATTAACGTTTTTGGAAGAAATACACTCGCTTTTGTTCTCTCTGTACCTTTCTAGGAACGTTTTGTCGCCTATCAGACCCGTTTGAGCCAGCGGGCAACGGCTACAAAGTTGCGCTGTACCGTCTGCAAGCGGCGCAGACGATAAGCGGATGTGCGATGCGTTGGCGGCGCGCGGTCAGACAGACTGTCCGTCTGTTTATGGTCGAGGCCTTGCATTTTCTGCGTGTTTTGCGTTTCCGTAATGCTCCCAACAGCAGCAAGGGATATGCAACCGTCAGAAAAATAGTTATTGCGAGTGCTGTCTAGCTCATACCCCTCTGCGCTTCTATACCAGTTTGTGGCTGATTTGGTATATGCCTTCACTACGTGTCTGGGCCTTGATATTGTGGAGGTGGTAAAGGCAAAAAGGGAGCTCCAGCTTGGCTGCCCTGACCACTGCAAAAATGTGGCAGCCCAGCTCACTGCTTTTAAAATAACAACACCCTTTTTTCACTAAGAGCATTAACAGCAGCAACACTCGAAAGCGCCAGACTTCGAAGTACTTGAAACTGAGTCGCAGAACTTAAACTCGCAGGTGTGTTACGTTGTTTTAAACACTTTTATGTGATATAACTTCGCCTGGCTAAGCCATTGTCGTGACTCCCGCCTAGGGAAAATGCGTTTTCATTTTTACTTTCCAAACTTTCATGAAACTTCAAAAAAAAAAAAAAAAAGCTCGCCTTTCTTGTATTACTTATCGGCCTGGCAATGTCAATGCACATTCTGCAAGTGAGGCTCCAAAACATATGGGGTGCAAAATATAGGAAACAGATTAGGCCGCCTAAATTAAAAATTCCTTCACTCACGGGTGCTACTGGACGCGTGAATGCTCAGTATAATTTGCTTCCGTAGAGGCAAAGCCACAAGTAGGCTCATGCCGGGACTTTATTACAGTAAATAAAAAAAGTAAACCCATTCGTTAAGAATTAAACACAGCAGTTGTCCGCCGGCAGCACATCGAACGCGTACACTCGTATCGATCGCCTGCGCCGGTAGCAGACGACACCAAAAAAACTCGATTTATAGCCGTTTCCCTACACCTCAAACGGGCGGCGGATTTGCAACAAAAGTTCCTATGGTACGGGGATGCCAGATGAGAGCAGCCTTTTTTTTTGTAAAGGTTAATTACTGCCAAACATTGAAACAACGACAGCCATGACCACTGCCGATCGCCTGAAGTACAGCGACTGCCGCGGCGGCACCTCTCGAAGAGGGCGCGGCAGCGCCACCTGGTGCTTTCTACATAGAACAGCACGCCCCTTCCTCGCCGTTCGCGCCACTAGATCATTCTAGTTCACTATAAAAAAAAGTAACATTTTTTTCGTTCATCGTAGATTAAGCTTCTAAAAAACTACTGACATTTTGGAGGTTCAATTTTATAGTAACAAAACAAATTTCATGGACCATCTACGGTAATATTGTTGCTTTTTTGCAGCCATAACCAACGTTTCAGCCTGTTCATGAGCCATGCCAAGGGCAAGTGGAACGTACCTACCGGGTACATGACGGCACGCTCGCTGAAGCGCGGCTCCCCTAGACAGTGGCGCCAGATTTCCCTCTAGTATATATTAGTATGAAACTCTATGATCGAGTTAAGCGGGATAGAGAGCGACAAAAAATCACTCCTATTTTTTTCTGCGGAACCACGATTACAGCCCGATTGTAACGATGCACCCCATTCCCGCACTTCTCTCTCCCTTGCTGTCGCGGTCGGACACAGCGCTGTGAAGTAAAAACTTGTCAAGTGTATCAACGCAGTACTGTTATCGGACTTCGTATTGCATTATAATTCGCTCGCGGAAGCGGCCGGTAAACTGTTTGCGTTTCGGCTCACACGCAATATGTTGGGGCAGCGCTTACGACCAGTGGGTTCCACTGGGTTTTACCATAAAGCTTTCACTGGGTGGCAAAGTAGTGGCGGTACGGAATTTTTTGGTCAGACCGATTTTTCTCTCACAGTCAACGACATGCATGACCACGACGGGTTTTCTGTGACGCGGGGTCCACATAAAAAAAATTTGCAGCCACATAGTCAAACAGTGCTAAAATGCACGCGTAAAAGAATAAAATCTCGGCGTATTACTCATGTGGTATTTTGAAGTTATTAGGGAGTTATTAGGGGAACCCAGGAATTCATTTTATCTGCTGAATCCCATTCATATTAACAAAGATGAAAAAGCTCGCGCTCTATACGTTCACAATCTCAAAGCCGCGCTCTGTTCACGAACGGCACTCCACTCGCAGCTGCCGTCGGCGGCACGAAGGCTCGTTCACACGCTGCCGATTCCGGACTACGTCGACTTAACAGCTGTCACAGTGTCACTGGAAAAAAAAAAAAAGGATCCCCGAAGTCATTTATAAGCAGCTGGGCCTGTCGTTCGCCGAGATTCACCGGACCAAATGAAGTCAATGACGATAACCACCGCAGTAAATATTATACAGGCAATGCCCACGGGTGCCCGTCAACCAGTGGGGAGCACGTCGCTTTGCCAAGCCATGTGCTTGGGTGGGAGGTTGCCTGTGGAAGCATGCTGCCTCAGCGCTCGGAGCCTCGAGGTGAAGTCCTGGTTCTTGCGGATTCCAGAGATTCGCATATGTTGTTTCAATTTGTGTTCAGAAAAAAGTGGCACAGAAATAGTGTTATACAGATGAGGATCCCATAAATAGTTCAAAGCTGCAGCGGGACCCTCGATGAATAATAACAATGAGTTTTAACAATACAACAAGGAACACGTAATATACAACTTGCTCGAAAAGAAATTATTTGCACAATAACTGTGTTACATACTGACATTTATAATGTCATTACACTGCTAAATATCGTTGTTGGAGCGAACTGCAAAGCTGGGGCAAGCGAGACTGGTTCAACTGGTTTCGCAGCTGGCGTAGGCTTCTCTTGCGTTCGATGCATTTTAGTCAGCTTTCCACCGGTGAGACCGGACGCAAGGGCGGAGGGAGCAGTTCGGTCCCCTTAGTGGCGACCATTCACCCACGCGCGAGAAATGCGGCGCAGGTACAGACCCCACGGCGCCGAGCCTCGTGCCTTCTTTTCGCAGATCGGTCAGATGAAAGGTCTTCGATTAAGGAGCCGGTTTCATTGAGGCACAGAAGGACGGCGTTTCCGGCGACGGGTGACTCGAGGGACAAGGTACGCCCAGCTTTATTGTCTTCATGCCGAAGCAGTCCGGCCGTGTGCAAAACGGGTGAAAGGCCACGTGAGTCTCTGTTCCAAGCTTCATCGTCACTTTCGAGACTTCCGTCTTCCGCCTGGACCCCTTTCCCGTTGCGTCTAGGTGAGTGGCGCCAGCCTCGGGGTGGTGGCCGTTGCTGGCTGCCGCCTCAGTCTTATTCCTCCGGAGGTCGTCGTTGGCGTCCTTCAGATATTCGCTCACGTCACCTGACCATTGGTGCCGCCCCGACTAGCCGGCCTGCTGCGAGCAGCTGCTGCGCCAGTTCGTGTCGTCGCCGGGCACGGCCACGTGATTCAACGCTGCTGTTGGGGCTCTGGCTTGAAATTCCCGCTGAACACGGGGAGAACCTACCACAACTGCTGTCAGTCCAGGCGCTTTCTTTCTTCACGGCGCTCCAATCTTGGCCCGGCCCGGCAGATGACGCCATGTTTTCTTGCGCGCTGCCTCGCTGGCTCCTACCGCGGCCGAGGTTCATCGGACGCACGCTTGGCGTAGGGCGCGCTGAGCCTCGGAACGCGTAGTCGTCGTCACTCCTTCTGTCATTCCGGTCTGCGGAACGAGCATCCAGAACAGAATCCGCGCCGCTGTTCACCGACCGGGGCCAGGTACGCAGTCCTTCCGTCAGTGCCATTAGGGGAACATGCAGCTGGCAGAGGTCTAACTCTGCGTTGTTCCGTTCGGGAGCAGAACCGGGCACCTGATCAGACGTGACGCCTCCGTGTGGGTGCGGCGTGTCCCTGTACCACGTCGCGCCGGCCGGCTTTGCTGCGGCCGTCCGAACAGCGGCTGTACGGTGGCAAAGATCTCCGGCCACACCTGAGTGCTTCTTTCCGGCGGGGAGGATGGTGCGCTGCAACGAGTACTGGCTGAACGACTCCTGCAAAACGGTTGGTGGCGCACACGAAAAAAAAAAAAATAACACGTCATGACAACTGCCACTATATTCCACCTTCAACAATGACAATAAATGGAAAGATATCAGGCTAAAAAAAACGACAGAAGCTAGAACTTCCCTCGTCCACCTCTATCGTTCAGGTGGAGAGCCTGGGACTGCACCTGACCTCTTCCAAATATCTTGAATCTAGTAACACAGGCTGAACACTGGGAGGAAATTTAACGGTTAAGGCTGAAAGTTGGGCTAGTTGGTGTTGACTTAGAACCAATTTACCAGCGAAAAAAGACATGAACCTAGAGGGAAGCAAACAGGACAATCGCTAGACTTCAACCGACAACATTTACTTGGGACACGTAATATATGATAATGGTAACAGACAAAGCTTGATTGATTGATTGTGGGGTTTAACGCGCCGACGCAACGCAGGCGATGAGGCGCGCCGTAGTGGAGGGCTCCGGATTAATTTTGACCACCTGGGGATCTTTATCGTGCGCCGAAATCTCGTACACACGGGCGTTTTTGCTTTTCGCCTCCATCAGAAAAGCGGCCGCCGCGGCCGGGAATCGAACCCGCGACCTCGTGCTCAGCAGCGCAACGCCTTAGCCACTGAGCCACCGCGGCGGGTGGTAACAGACAAAGCTAAAAAAAAAGAAAAAAAAAACTTAGCCGACCATTGCAAGCGGTGTCTTGGTTGTGTCCAAGCATTTGATGCCACTCGTGTTTTAGGCAGCGGGCGCGTAGAGATTTGTGAGGCCTTCCATATTCACAGGAAGGCAGATAACTGTATCAGCGTGCCTTCCATCGCTCTTATACGGCCAAAGAGCTAAGCTTCTCGCAAGGGCGCATGCGCGCGACGTAGCTTGGTATTGTGGGGTGGCGCGCATCTTTGACTGCATATTGTTTCATTTCATTTGTAAGTTTTTTTTCTTTTTTAGCTTTGTCTGTTCCATTATCATATATTACACTGTGCGGTTGAAGTCTAACGATTGTCCTGTTTGCTTCTCACTATAGGCCCGTCTTTTTTTTTTTTTTCGCTGGTAAAATATTTCTAAGGAAATTTAACTGCCAGGATATCAAACAATTCGATTCTTTGACTCGGCCTCTACAGGAAAGACATCTTTTAGGACGTTAACCGACTCAGAATCCAGGCGGACACGCACGGTAGCGAAATATAAAATAACAGGGACGACAACTTTCGCACCGAAATAGGATCATCACACATATGTGCATGCCTACAGAGGCATCGACATTTTTGAGAGAGAGGCATGGAGCGGCTCTAGCGATATTTGACTCTTTGTGAAAAGTTGACACCGCTGTGTCTAGATGACGACGGCGAATACAGGAATGCACCACATAGTGACAACATGTCAACAGAGCAACAGACGTCAAGCAAAATATGATAGAAATTACGAGCACTGTGCATGTGTCCTATTTACATTGAAGCTATTGGTTACCGCTCGCCTGCCTGGTGGTTGCTGCAAAAGTGGGCACCCGGTACAGTAGATCGAATGGAAATGTGTCAAATATGCCCTGACTGAAAGCAGGTCCCGTGTTTTCCAAGTGCCCTCGGAAGAAAATTATTCGGAGACTCATACTAAGAGTTCCCAAAGTCATTCATTCGGCTAAAATAAATGGAACGTCCTTTCACTAAGGTGAATTCTAGTGATGTATACGCTTAGATATTAACACACTAGCATGAAAGGGCACACTGAGCAAAAAAACCGGTGTTGGCGTCCGTCGTCTCTAGCAGCGAAACAGCTGCTAAACTTCCGATTTGCTGCGGAGCGTGCACGCACCCGCATGGGTGTATAGTGTTTAACACTTAAGCAACACACTCCCGCACACGTGTGCCAGCCAACGCTTGCAAAAGCACTAAATGGCCCATTGAGTGACCAAATAGCACCCGGCGTCCGTAGCACAAACGGCTAAGGAAACCTCCAATTTTCTGCGACGCATTAAAAAAAATCGCGCCAATCCACCCTGTGAATGTGGTTGGAAAGCAAAGCTGTAAACGGCACCCATAACGATTACTCATGCGACGTCACTTAAAATCACTCGCATCGCTCTACAAATAGTAAAACTAGAGAGAAGTGAAATGCACTTAACCACACCATTTATTACTTCAAAGAGATCTTCTTGGTAAGGTTAAATCAATGCATTATGCATGAACGGTGTTTGGTTGTTATTTTTGGTTTGGTGTTTGGTTGTTATCTTTATTTTAGTCGCCAAGAGTCTGGGAGTACGTCAAGCGGAGTGACATTCTGGGCTGCCCAGCCAATCTGGTAGCAAGAGTGGAAACTTTTTTTTTATAAAATAAAAGTAAGCTCCAACCAGGTGTTAGACGATCTAACTTCTCCGTCTCTGCGCCGCGGACGGAGGCGACGAGACTTGCGGCTGAGATGGAGGAGGAAGAAATACTTCTGTTCAAATTTCTGAACGGCCCAGAGTGCAGCCTTGGGGAGTGATTCCTTCTTCTGTGGGGCCCATATGCACTCCGCGCGGCCTGTGTTCCGTCCACCCGCTGAAGTTGGGTAGGTAGAGAGGGGCTGGACAGCAGCATCTCCCATTGCTCTTGTTGGGTAGTTTACAGAAAGAGAGGAGCTTGCTTAGGGCTAAAGTCGCACACCCCGATTACGGGGCGGAGTGTTCCTACTTCTGAGCAAAATTTACATTCAGCGTCGTAGCGATTCGGATGCATTAAGTGAAGACGCGTAGGATGTGGGAAGGAGCCCCGATTGTATGAGTCGTTGGGTAGTTTGTTGTTCTTTGGAAAGGTCACGGTAAGGCGAAGGTACGGTCTGTCTCAGAAGGCGATAATGCTGGGTTATCTCCCTGAACGTGACAAGCGGGTGACTGTCCTCGCGCAGCTCCATAGCACGGGAGGTAAAAGCGCAGGCTTGTTGGTTGGGTGTATTTGTTGCCCTCCATTGAAGCGTGAGGGGGTGTCCATATCAGCTGAATGTAACCGTTTGGGGAGGGGTTTTTTAGCACGCGCAGTGCAGGTCAGGACACCCAACCCGACTGGTAAAATCAGTGACTACCCTCCGAACCCCTGGTTGAGTGAGAGCCAAAGTGATGGCTGCGCTGCCTCTTCTGCTGCCGTCGACCAATGGCCTGCTCGACCGCCTTTCTAATCATTATATAAGGCATCTCTATGTCTTCCTTGTCGAGAAGAAGACATGGGGTTGACGTAAGTGACTCTCGAGAGGACAAAAGTTTCAATTAATCGAAAGGTACCGGATTCCTTTAGGCCTCGCTTCTTGGTGGCAAGTCGCCTGATCATGTGTATGATTTGATTAATGCTGTTTTTGAGGCGATGCAAGGAGACGTCCCTCTTGGTGTTAGCCTCGAGATGTAGTCCCAGGATATTGATGCTGGGGCTTGGAGTGATGGTCTGGCCATCAAGGAGTATTTGAATGTATTCCTTGATTTGGCGTGAGGGCGGACGACAAGGAGCTGTGATTTTTTTACGTAAACACTGGATGCCACAGGCTTTAGCACATTGGCGTACTAGAAATGAGATGCCATGCATTGGTGTGAGCTTCCTTTCATTTTTGTAACTCTTAGCACATGAGCAAGGTGCGCACAGGGCCGCTAGACGGGCATGAGTGGTCGCGTGACGCTTTCACGTGGCATTCAGCGAGAACGAAGGGGGTAAACCCGTAGATGTACTTAGCGAGTACACCACCTGTCTTCCCTCTCTTCGTGTGGGCTCGTAGCTAAATCGGTAAGACGACGGGCTCTCGCTTTGTTAGTCTGTTAGTTCCAGGTTCGATTCCCGGCGGTGCCAGTAAATTCTTTTATTTGTTCCGTGGAGTTTTCTGGTGGCACCAACGGTCGCGAAAGAACCCTTGGGGGGTAGAGGTAAAAAGCTTTGCTTTAAAAGCGCCCCGCAGTCGGCTCTGCGTGACAGTACATACGGTCCCATTACGGAGTTAAGCTGCCGTAACCTCGGCAGTATACCGTCCACGGCAGTACGGTGCTGATAAAGAAAAGCAAAACACGAAGCAGCCCAGTCGGCCTCGCCGATCCTGAGGTAGAACTGTCTTGGAATTTTTTATCGCCTATTTGAAATTTAGTTAAGCCCCCGCACCGGGGTCAACGGACGCAAGCTAAGCGTGGCGTCGTTTACGCTGTTCAACAGACTGACGAACGTGACACTCAGCATCGAAATCGATCGGTGTACCCGGACCGTCTATTATCGCCAGGGATTATTCCGAGACGATAAAGCCGATACCGGCGATACGTTGACGAGGATCCCCGTGAGGCGAAACGTGGCTATACATACGAGAATTTTCTGGCCATAGTGTCAAGAGAAGAAAGCCTTTACAAAGCGCAGTCTCTGACCCCTCAGCAGCCACAATCGCCAGTGCCACGCGACACTCGCGCGACCGAATACTCACCATTCATGATATCACACCCCGTTACCGTCACGAAAGACTCCTCTACCTTCCTGCTCATCGCTCTACTCAACAACGTGAGGTCTTGTGACATCAGCTGCAGACCCGTACCGTTCCTGCCACAGTCATAAACCACCTAGTCCACACTGGCCTTTACCCTCCCTCCCGTCTCTTCGGCCCTCAAAAAGGCGCTGTGCAGCAATATATACTTATGACAGCTGAAGGTAAATAATAGGTCTGCTCCCCTTGGCTAAATCTTATGGCAGTAGCTGCCATGGCTAACGGCTAAAATGTCTGCTCTTCATCTTCTCTCCGCGGCACACGTCGTCTCAAATTTGCACGTATATACATAATGCCTTTCATTGTTTCATCTCGGCTGCTTGGGAATCGCTGAAGCAGCAACCAGGTCACGTTACAAATATAAGCCTGCTAGATACCTTCTCCCCAATATTAACGCCCGTTTTTTTTTTTTTCTTCATTTTACCCAAGTTTCAGAAATGTCACCCGGTTTACTTGCCTCGTTGGGACGACCAAGGCACGGCGGTGGCAGTGGTGCGAGCTCCAATGGGCGATCGCGGTCCACGGATGGCGCGGACCTTGCCTGCGTTCGGCTCGGCATTTCTGCGCCCTCCACCGGCCAGGACATGGCGTTGTGCGGGAAGGAGAGCGTGCGCCGCACCTGGAAACGTCGAAAAGATTGTCCTTCTCAAGGACGCCTGATTCCGCCCTTTGGAACCTCAATGCGGATGCCACGCTCTAGAACTTGACCACTCACCACGGTACAGGATGGCTTCACCATGACGGAGGCGCCCCGTTCTCTGCGAACCACTGAAGTGGTGCGAACCAATAGCGTTCTGCCAGGCTCATGCGACGCCAAGGCACGAGGCAACACGCGGCAGTGACTACCGCGATAGCATGATGATGATGATGACGCTCCGGAATATTCCGAAGGCCTTTGCTATCTTGGCGGCTCCTACCGACGAACTAGGTTCTGCCAGCACTTAGTTCAAGTGACTGGTGCCCGAACTACCCCAGTGGCGAACGCTTAGCCCAACTAAAGTTAAAGCATTTGACCAACCTTCCCTAAAAAGTGGTTGAGTTCATAAAGCACATTTTTTAAATATTTCGTGTAATTCGAGAGGAGTCGCGTATTGTGAAAGCAGTAATGGCTGAGAGAGAGAGAGAGAGAGAGAGAGAGAGAGAGAGAGAGAGAGAGAGAGAGAGAGAGAGAGAGAGAGAGAGAGAGAGAGAGAGAGAGAGAGAGAGAGAGAGAGGGGGGGGGGGGAGGGGAGGGGAGGGAGGGAGGGAGGGAGGGATACATAGCTCTTTAATGGGCCATAATTCTACACCCGCCTCAAAATTGAAATAAAGTCGCAGCTACGAGAGGCTGTAGGTGGGAAGCGTTCACACATAACTCAGCACGCATGCCCATGACATGGACAACTATCATCCCCAGAAGCCGAACTGGGTAGGCAAGGACACCACATTTTTGCTCTGCAAGATAAGCTACTTTAGATCAGGGGTCGGCAACCTTTTGAGGTGGAGGGCCGAGTTGCATGAAGCCGACACGGCGGAGGGCCGGGCGGTGAATCGGGTGGGGAATTTGTCAAATATCATTGTCAATTCAGCGAATTGACAATGATATTTGACAATGATCGACAATAATTTAACTGAGTGTGAAGGTGGGGAACGATGTCAACTGGAAGCGGTCGATGTCTCCCGTCTAACCCCATTGGAGGCCAAAACTGACGTGTCGGCTTTCAGATAGCAAGTGACAGGGGGAGAGGCGGGGGGTTTTGAAGACGTGCTGGGGGCAGCATAATACTGCCCCGCGGGATACATGCAGCCTGCGGGACGCAGTTTGCCGACCCCTGCTTTACATGATCCCGATGGCCCACGTTGCTCAGCCAGCAATGAGGGCAGTCCTACATACTGTGGGGCTGCCCTCGCTTTGCTGATTGCTGATAAGAAGCCTCCGAGAAAGTACGAATGATAAGCTTACCGAGACTGCCCGATTGGCTTTACCCAAGTTTTCCTAATCCAAGCGAAGAACGGTGTCTGCTCACCGCTCTAGGCAACTTCCCTGCGTCATCCGGCCTCAACCACTTCCTCTACCTTCCTACCCTATTACACTATTTTTTTTTTTCCCAATTCCCACAACCCATCCTTTTTCCTCTACACACCAAAGTTCTCCAAAGCGTAGCATGGCGTCTTTGTACCCTCTGCAAATAAGAATGCGTGCTGCCACCACCACCATCTTTAGAGGAAAAACATTGTACAATTTGTTACAAGACAATTGTGCAATAATGCAGTATCGGTAATTTTCCTGGTGGATGCTGCGGTCGTGGGAGCCCGCTACTCCAAGCATGGTGGACGAGAATGCGCAAATGTTCAGTACCGGTTGCTTCTGTATTAATTGTTTATTAGAAGCACGTAATTTTAAGGTTGTTTTAGAGGCGTACGTCTAAGCCGACAAAACCTTTCTCTTTTGATTTTTTAAAATATCCGATTCGTACGGGGCGAGTCATATTTCACAGATTCAGCTGTAATGAACGCGTTCTCCGAAGGCTGTTTCTAAAAGGCCGTCCGGAGGTATTATAAGCACTCCACTAAAGCGACATCCACTGGAGTTTCGATGAAAAAATGACGCGTCTGGCACTACTTCGTGCTCCTTTAACGTAACGTGGCGTAAAATAACCTAACATAACCTAACGAACCGAAAACAATAACTTAGAACACAGAAAACTAACTTCAGCCATGAAAAGTATAAATTAAAACGAAATATGTAAAAAAAAATTGGCCGCGTATCTGCTCCTTTCATTGCAAATGTCGACAAAAGACGATAGTCTTTCGTCGACATTTGCCAAGTAAATGCCTCCCGTCGCTTTCCTGCTCACCTCTCATGCTGTTCCTCTTCTGTCGCGCTCCTCTCAAGGTAAACACGCAAAAGGTTTGCTCAAGTAAATTTCAATTTACCGCATTCCACTGCTCCAGGCAGGGTGCCTCGATGCCAGCGCTGCCGTACGGAGGAGACGCGTGTGAATCTAGGCGCCCTACTTCAACGTTTATAGGACCATGTTGCCCTTCTCCGCGTGCGTTCTAACAGAACGTGGAACCTATCCAGTGGAACCTTTTGTAACAGTTTCCGCTTGATTTCTTAAAATTCCACCAGAAGCTATGGTGGCGCGGGCGACAGCAGGCAACGGAGTGAATTTTTTTCTGCAGTAGGTGTAGCATTTCATTTCGCAAAAATCAAGCATCCATGATTTTTTTTAAGGAACATTGCAAATATCCCTTACGTATTTATTGTCTGTCTTATATTTGCGTAATGTCTTGTTCTTGTTCAACAATGGTGACAAGTATATGAACCTTGACACCAGACTTAGACGTTTAGATTTGGCTCTGAGTATATAAGACTATTGCGCAGATTTTGTTACACTTTGGCCGGGTGGCTTCATCCAGGCACAGACAGACAAACAGACAGACAGACAGGCGGACTGACCAAAATTTCTGCGTTTAAGTAGCCCAAGAAAAACTATCGTATTAAAAAAAAAATGAATGAGGCAAGAGGCGGACTCGAAACACCCCGTTTGGTATTAGGAAGTTTAGACGGAACCTCTGCACCACAAGGCAGACGCTCTTGCCTGTGGTAGCCAAGTCTTAAAAATTGGAATGTCGTCGGACGGCTCGTTATGGCTGTAGCGCTGAACTGGACTGTCGCCGGACAGCACTCTACACAGCGTTCTCCAAAAATCAGCCACCCACTGATCGAGAAGGCATTGTCCCCATTGGCATCACAGTTTCTACAATGGCACAGAATTTTCAAATGAAGCTCCACGCCGCTAGCGGCGACATGGTAAATGTCTTGAAATGGTTCGTTTATATCAGCGGTGACCTTCCCCAGTACGGCGAGCGAACAGTGTAAGCACTGGTTGGGAAATAGAACGCGTATTTGTGGCGTATTGACCTAGAAAGTATTAATACTAGCATGCATTATTCCAGAAGTGACCACGACGGTACCAGCATTAGCTGTGGAATGGCGTTGTGAATCCCAGCCCAGTGTCAGCGCTAACTACGACATGTCGTTGTCGACACAACGAGGGCGGGGGACAGGGAACTAAGCGACAATGCACTCATAATCGCCACTTCCTACACTAGGAGAGCACTTAGAGAACAGAAAACCGGAAATAATTAAGACAGGGGAAACAAGAATAATTTTAGAAGTGATGATTTTAAAAATTAACGAATTCATTCTAGAAGCATAAGAATAGACCAAACATAACAGAACACCAACACTATCAATCACGACAATATAAAAGATGGGATATGATACGGGGATGGAGCAGATGGAGCAGGAGATGTGGGTGGCTTCCTCCACCCACATCTCCAGTCATTCCCTTCTTACACCATAACAACACAAGGAAACCAAGCAGAACACCAACAACACATAATCACAAACCGTCAGGCGTAACAGATCTATATACCCGGTCAAATCAGGTCACGAACAAATCATGAAGAACAAGATCAACAAACCAAGATCAAAGAATCAAGAATCAAGTAACGTTCAAGAACAATAACAAACAAGACAAGACGTCTACCAAGGATCCAAGTCGACAGTGAAGATCAATTTTTAGAACGAAGTGTTCTTAAGGTTTAGTGTTTGTTATTTTTCTTTTAACACTTGTAGAGGTTTCTGATTTTTCGTTTCAAACAAGGAAATTTTCCTTTCATGTTCAAAAAAAAAAAAGCCCGCTGATAGTCTTTCCGTTCCCGGGCGGTGGTCGCTGATCTATCTTCTCTTCCCCATTACCCCTTCCTTTTCCTGCCCCAACCACCTTTGTACCACTACCTCAACCCATATTTCTACCCCCTCCCCTTCCCTTTCTCTCCCTGCGATACATATGTGGTGCAGGCTGGGAACCTCTTTCCCTTTCACAGTCACCCCACATATGAAAGTGTCATGTGCGACTGAAATACCCATCAGCGTGGTCATTCCCAGTTTGTGAGCCTCTCTGTATGCGGATGCATTCACGCATGCAGGCACACAGATCCCGGGATGGATGCGTGGTTTCCGTGGAAGGTTTTGTATGCCTAATAAGGACTTAAATTCGACTCGCTCTTTTCCTAGTCTTCTTCAAAGGGCGTGGGGGATTGCTTTTACATAACCGCTGTCATGTGGTTCTGTTTATATCGTCTCTGTCTAAAGTATATAAATGAATGGGATTATGCCTTATCGCAGCCTTCACATGGGATGGTAACTCAGAGTTCACCATGCATAAATGTAATATAGGCATGCCTTCTGTAAGCATTCGCCTCGACAGCACTCTTCGCCATTTCTCCGTAACTGATGTGTTGTACCGTCAAGGGCAAAAGTTTGCGGACCAGGAAAGCAGAAATTGTAGGTGATTTCTCCGCCGCAAGGCCGCCCGGGGTATTATGTTCGCTATTTTTTAAATACTTTAGTAGTTATACGACATCTCACACGCATATACGCAGTTCGTGGGCTGCTACCGGAAGAGGAATAGCCTAAAATTGCCGTTTTCGTGGTCCGTAAACTTTTGCTGATGACTGTACATATATTCTCTATTCAGCTAGCTACCGACCCCGCAACACCCTTTTCCAACTTTTTTTCTGAATCTGTAACGCCTTCAGAACGTAGTCAACAAGTGCATCCCATACTTATAATTGGGGGCCACAAACTACCTCAGCCAAAAATTACTGCTGTGCGCCCACCAGATAACTTCCGAACCTGATCAAAATATTTTTTTCGCTCTCCGGTCTTGGGGTTGCTTGGGCGCTCGAATAACGTACCTGGAGCGATGCCATGATGGCCATTGGCCAGCTTTCTTTCAGTTGCAGCAATGAACGCATTCGATTGCCACATAAAAGAAAACCGCAACGAATGTAAAACAGGAACAAGGCGTATCTGCTGAGATGATCAAATCAAGCAGTGCTGCTCTCAGCTGGTGATAACCACAGCTTCCGCAGTGCTTCCAAGCAAGGAGGAAAATAAAGTGGTTGCTGCCTCTTCCATAGGAACAGGTAAAACACGACAGTGAAATGTGCCTTCACAGAAGCAGTTGAAAGTTTATTGATTGATTGTAGGGTTTAACGCGCCGACGCAAAGCAGGTGATCAGGCGTGCCGTAGCGGAGGGCTCCGGATTAATTTTGACCCCCTGGGGATCTTTAACGTGCCCCGAAATCTCGTACACACGGGCGTTTTTGCTTTTCGCCTCCATCAGAAAAGCGGCCGCCGCGGTCGGGAATCGAACCCGCGACCTTGTGCTCAGGAGCGCAACGCCTTAGCCACTGAGAGTTAAATGTTTATTGTGCATCGATATGAACTTGCACGTCGCTATTTATATTTCGTCGCTATGGCACTGTTAGACGCATCAACGTTAGACACTGGATTGCACGCGTCGCAGCATTGCGTAAATCAGACCGTCCGTGCCAACGAAACCAAATGGGTTGTCAGTGAATCGTTTGGTGAACACACAGTAGCAGCGGACCGTGTCATGTCACGAGCGCGATATCCGCAAGTCGGCTTTTCCGGAGCTTCCGCTGCGCGTCCCCCTTACACGTAGGCGCTGGCATCGAGGCGCCAACTGTCGGCGCTCATTAGCGTCATGATGCACTACTTGCTTCGCCTCTCCTAGATGGCAGCACCATCTGAAAGGAAGGCGTTTGTCATGCTATTCACGCGCCTGTTCATAGAGCAGTCGGCAGCGCGTTTCGTACCTTCCATTGCGGCGAAAGAGTTCGTGGCTCGAATCCCGGCGCCACTGCGTCAATCGAAGTTTTTCTGGTGATGTCATTTCCGTGACGGATATGACGTCAGTTAGATCTTGGTGGACCCCGGCATGAAACACTTTCGTTTTAAAATAGTGCAAACCTTTATCGAAAGTCCCTTTAGTCCGGAAGTGCGAAAGGCGCGTGCAGCGACACTACACGTGGCTCTACAAAGACTGAAACCAGAGGCAATTAAAATAACTTAACCACACCCTTTATTACTTCAAATACATATTCTTTGCTAAGGTTAAATCAATGCATGATTCATGTACGGCGGTTGGTTGAATTGTATTGGTAAAGCACATGAGTGGAAACTCTGTTTTTATAAAATGAAAGGAAGCTCAAACCCGGTGTTAGACGATCTCATTTCTCCTGCATCTCGGCCACCGCCGACGGAGGCGACGAGATCGGCGGCAGAGGCGGAGGAAAAGTGAGATGCCATGCCGCGGGAAATGACGTCAACAAAACGTTGATGCAACGAAATGAGGCATACACAACGATTGTTGGTGTTGGGCTGGAGTGTGCCCCCTTTTAGGTTCCCTTCATGTAGGGTTTTACCACTTGCAACATTGACAACTCGCATGCATTCGTGCGTTTCTTTTAAATTAACTGTATCATTTGGTTTGTGATCTACTAGCGGTAGTACCCGGCGATGCCCGGGTGGGCCATTATACTAATTACACGAAAGGGTATAATCCTGGTTGAGTTACCTCTTACTTGTAATAATTAGGTAGTTCGCCGTGGAGTTGTACACAATTAGGAACTTCTGACTAGCTGCTGTCAATACACGGGATCTTCCCGGATGCGTGTCGTTATGCGAATCGCTGGAACTCGAGCTATATTCGAGCTATCCCCCAAAAAATTGTACCAAGATGGTGTGCTGAAAGGAGTACTTACTGATGGGAACAGGGTGTCGAATCGAAACAGAACCGAACCGAAAACTGGATCCGAACCGGTATTTTTGCCGGAACTGAACCCGAACACGAACCCTTATTTTTCGAGAACGCTGAACGCGAACCGGAACTGAATAAAATGAATAAATAACGGCTACCGGTTCACGACGAAACGGTTCGGCCATCCGCAGTTCATAATGCGCGGTGAACGCCATTCGGGGATTTTGTCTTTCCCGCACCAACTTCACAACTTCTCACACACATTCCCCTTCACAACACTGTTAACGCTTGTCAAAGCATAAATGTGGGAGACTTGGCTCCTGGAGCAGTGAAACCTGTTAAAACAGGGCGGTAGAGGCGAGAGACAGAAGAGGAAACATAGGAGTAGTCCTGTGTGTTTTCTTCTGTTTCTCGTTCCTACTGCCCTGTTTTAATATGTTTTACTATCAACGCTCTCTTCGCCGCGACAACATGAGGAAAGGTATGCACACAAATGTTACAAAGGTATGCTACTACTGCTGGTAGCGCGAGCAGAGTGCAAGGCTGAGCAAACGAAATGTCACACTCTCTGCAGCTTGCAGGCGATATGAAACATCTATTTTGCCCTTCCCTCGCTGCCACTGTGCCCCACTCCCGAGCCCCACACCCGAAATATGCATAATTGCTGCATTTCATAATTTTTTTTTAAAATAAAGGTCGCACTCTTGGAGAGAGCAAATACTTCAGGTGTGTGACCCTCAAAAGCCCTTGCTGTTGACCACGAGGATGCGGGTTCGATCACCGCACCCTGCTGCCGTTTTTCTGATGTAAATGTTTTACGAAAGCTTCCATGTGGGTTGATTTCGACGCACGTAAAGATTGTTCGGTTTAAATTGTTCGGTTTAAATTGGTTTAAATTGTTCGGCCGGCCTTCGATATCCAGTGTGCCTCAAAGCACAAGAGCAGCTACGGGGAATCAAACGCGCCAGTATTATTTGTCAAGAGCGTTTCCACGGGCCCATCTCGTGGTTTTAAATTATTCCGCGCCGAGTTTCCACACGAATTATTTATGCTCTTTTTTTGCTGCATTCAGCCATCGGATAAGCGACACACCCAAAGGTAGATTTTTCTCTAGGCTTATCTTCCTTTGTCCAATCTTTAATACATCCAAACATGTCATAACGGCGAATGCAGCGAACGCCGTGGTGCCTGATATAGTAGTCAGCTTTTCAAGACGCGTTGAGCGGACAACTGTAAGTTTTTTTAACGGATCCAAATAATGATAGCAGATATAGCAGAGAAAGCTGTTAGCGTATGTCATGTAATTTCTCCTTTTGCAAGAAGCTTTATTGCCCTACCTCGCAGGTCTTGTGTATTTCGTCTTGGATAGAAAACAACCATAAAGAAGTACACAACCCCTCCCGCATTATTCCATTTGCCCGGCGCCAACACTCTGCGTTTCCTCTGCTGTTTTGTCTTTTCAGGGATACTTTGTTTTCGGACGTGCGCTTCACTGGTTACTAGTCTCATTCACTGCTCTTCTGCGACTGCTACGCGTTCTGGTGCGGGGGGGGGGGGGGGGGGGGGGGGGGGAGGGAATGCAGCTGTCGGCAAACTGAAAAGAGCGCTTCCTCAAAAGAGTTCCATCACATGCTTTGCGAGTTCCTCCGACTATCCCCTCTTCCTCTAGCCATTACTCCCTTTCCTCCGCCCTGAGTTGTATGCTGGTTGGCTCCCTGCTGAGCTCTATAATACCCCAGGGGACTTCCTTTGTTTTTCCTTCTTTCCCTCCAACCACAACGATAGTATAATCACTATTCAGTTAGTAATCGCATAATCTGTTATAAGATTCCGCAGCTTAATGAACGGAACTGGGGCGGTAGTCAGGCGTAACGGAGACGTATTCATAATGATGCAGACATTCGTAACAGCTATTTCAAAATGCATTCTAATGATCAGGGTAATAATGAGTGACTGAGCTTAACTAAAACTCACTTTTAATAAAATTTAGGCTCACACCCTCAAGAAAGTGGCTGCTAATAAATTTTTGGGATCATTTTTATCGAAACTCACACCCATAAACTGCCGATTAGAGCTCTTGGCAGCGGCCAATAGTGCCAAGCAAAAGAGGAAGGAGTAAAGTATGCCCTCATTGCAGTTTTTTTTACTATTTTCGTTTGGTCTCGCAAAGTCAACTGCCATTCAGACGCTCGTTCGTGGTGCAGCCTGCTAAAGGCTGGGTAATAGCCTGTTGAAAAGTTAGTGCATAGTGCTGGGTATTACATTGCTGAGTTTGCAGCGGCCTCTGTCCAGCGTAAGAGGCCTATAGGCACCCTGCACCAGACAGAGGCCACAGTGAGCGCAGCAGTTTTTCTAATAGAGTTGTCCGTAGCGCACGCTAGGGCATTGAAAAGAAGTGGTGATTTCTCTACCCGTTATCACCCACTGTCATGGAGGAATACCCACTGCATGCAGCGTACTGTGCCAACGGTCTACGGGGTTGGCGCTGAGACCGCGCCTAAAGAAAGACAGCCGCGATGCATGCATCGATTCCTCCTTGCCTTTTTCATTACCTACAACCTGACTGGTCGGCTATAATATCAGCGACTGACATCTTATCCCTTGCGTTGCTTAACCTGTTCATTCGTCGTGGATTTCGTTGACATGACCAGGAACCTTGTGCCCGTGGAGAGAGAGAGAGAAACACCTTTAATGGGCAAGTGAGGTCAGCCAGGCTAGCGTGATAATCATGGCTCTTGGTATGTCGACCTGGGCGGCGGCACTTACGTAAATTGGATGTTACGAACAGAGGTCGTGATGACCATAGCATCTTTCACAATAGAAATGATGCCCTAAACCATCAGGATATGGAAAATGGCTCTGCTGCTTGTGCGGCAGACACCAGCCCGAAGCGCCTATAGCTATAGTCTTGTGTCGCTAAAATATGTCTTCTTGTATCGCTATTTCTTTTTATAATGCATAATTTTAACCTGAAAAGTAAGTAAAGTCAAGTTTAGGATTACTCAAACTTTTGACGACTTACAAAAATATTGCCTCGAGGAGTGTCAGTAACCAGCACGGAGTACGTGCCGGTGCTCCAGTCTGACCTTCTTTCTCGTTTGTATTTACTTTTACTAAAATTTACGTCTCACAATGCACTCACGAGGCACGCCGAGCATGGGCGTTAGATACACCCGCTAAAGCTAGAAGCTTAAGGCACGATATATATACATGAGAAGCCACTGACCTTGCCAGATAGACTGTTCCTTCCCAAGGCTTTCCAGCAGTACCGGGAAGCAATGCAGCGCGCGCTCACGCACGCACGCACGCTCGCACGCACGCACGCACGCACGCACGCACGCACGCACACACACACACACACACACACACACACACACACACACACACACACACACACACACACACACACACACACACACACACACACACACACACACACACACACACACACACACACACACACACACACACACACACACACACACACACAAAACAGAATCACAGCAGCATGCATAAGCGGCCGCCAGCGCCTACACGACAGTTCTGTGTCTCCAACCGACGTGACTGGATTTCTAAGGGCCTCAATTTCACTGTGCAAACATTAGCCTACTGGGCCCAAGTCTCACTTGTGGTTAGAACCTAATGTTCTCTCCAGACTCTGCCTTGGTACATCAAACGTCTAAGACCAAGCAGCCATTGTAGCCACCAACAAAAAGTAATAAAAAGCAAAACCTTCCGGTCCCACTGTAGTCGCACCGAGTCGAGGTTCCGCTCTTCGTGGTTGCCAAGAATAGAATGAATTGTAAATGAAGCATAAAATAAAGTGTAAGGAGCGATCGTCCTTTGATATTCAGGGCAATGTATGTCAGGCGCAGAATGTTGAGTGTACGCATGTGTTTAAGTTTTGCAAAACCCGCTGACTCCACATCGCTTGCTGGTGTTGTAAAAAACGAAGCCTTTCACTGACGCACGCCCGTCACGTATGCGAACTTACTTCTGGTCAGCCATGCAGCGGAGTTCAAATGTTTATTGCCTCGGTTGCAAGATCTCGTGATCAGGGACCTTTAGCTCTCCTTTTTTGATTAGGAATTTGGCGCCATCATATTCGCGACTTTACTTTTTCCTAATTTTGCCCTTTATTGCTACCTTGGGCTAGAACATTTGTAAGTGTAGTTGCAATGTGCACGGTTTATTTGCATGTTGCATAAACCACACAGTTCTTTGCTGAAGCGTTTTCAGTGCAAGGTTGCTCCTTTAAGTTGTAGGCCTTAAAAGAATTTCGCCAGAACGTTTATCAGCACATATATACATACAATAAAGCAGAAATTAAACGCCATCACACAAACATGAATTACGACCAACCCAGTTGAAGCTTTTATGTCGTGGGGTTTTAATAACGGCGCATTTGCGTAGCATTTATGAAGTGCGGAAACACCTATTGTGGGGATCTTAATTGGGGCTACTCCCAATTACGCGAGCACGTAGCCCGCGATCCCCTCTCCCCGAGGGGCGAGGATAGCCCCTCGCGCCCTCTCCCTGCAAGGGGGTACGGGCTGACCAATGCGCGCCGGCCCGTGGGCCACGTGGGGCGTGACGTAGCGACCCCGCCGAAGGGCTCGCGGCGGCGGGCGCGCGCGTCGGTCGGACCCGGGAGAGATTGGCTGGGTGCCGACTCCGACAGGTACTTCGTGCTTGCACGCTGCTCGCCTCGCTTCGGCCTGAGCGACCGCCGTTCTCTCACTTCTGTGAGGTCGGCGAACGTACCGGGAGTTGGACTTCTCAGTCAGTCTGGTGGTCGGTTCCGGTCATTGCCGGGCCCATCACCCGCAGCGTTTCGGTGGCTTACGCCACTGGAACAACAGCTGCCGAGTACCCCCCCTGCGCGTCGGGCTCTGTGGCTTGAAGCGTACGGTCGGCGGGTACCCCCCTCTCTGCCCCAGGGCTAGGAGTGTAATACCAGGGCTGGTTGCTGTACCGTGGATTACCCGGAATAAAACCACGTTCTGAGGAGCTACTTCGTCTTTGCGGAGTGACTGTGCACGCGTGGCGAGGGCCGCCGCGGCCGTTTACGGCTTGGCTCGTTCGAGCCCCACGTTGGGCGCCAGATATGTGGGCCTCACCTCTGTAATGCAGTGCAGCCTGCCAAGGTGCCCACCATGGGTTCGAGCGAGCCAAGCCGTAAACGGCCGCGGCGGCCCTCGCCACGCGTGCACAGTCACTCCGCAAAGACGAAGTAGCTCCTCAGAACGTGGTTTTATTCCGGGTAATCCACGGTACAGCAACCAGCCCTGGTATTACACTCCTAGCCCTGGGGCAGAGAGGGGGGTACCCGCCGACCGTACGCTTCAAGCCACAGAGCCCGACGCGCAGGGGGGGTACTCGGCAGCTGTTGTTCCAGTGGCGTAAGCCACCGAAACGCTGCGGGTGATGGGCCCGGCAATGACCGGAACCGACCACCAGACTGACTGAGAAGTCCAACTCCCGGTACGTTCGCCGACCTCACAGAAGTGAGAGAACGGCGGTCGCTCAGGCCGAAGCGAGGCGAGCAGCGTGCAAGCACGAAGTACCTGTCGGAGTCGGCACCCAGCCAATCTCTCCCGGGTCCGACCGACGCGCGCGCCCGCCGCCGCGAGCCCTTCGGCGGGGTCGCTACGTCACGCTCCACGTGGCCCACGGGCCGGCGCGCATTGGTCAGCCCGTACCCCCTTGCAGGGAGAGGGCGCGAGGGGCTATCCTCGCCCCTCGGGGAGAGGGGATCGCGGGCTACGTGCTCGCGTAATTGGGAGTAGCCCCAATTAAGATCCCCACGGAACCTGGGGTCAGCTAGGTATTTCACCATTCTGGATGCCTCAAAGGGTTACTTGCAGGTGGAGATGAATTCAGAGGATCAGGCTAAGACAGCGTTCACCTGCCACCGGGGTTTGTTTGAGTTTACACGTATGCCATTTGGGCTGTGTAACGCCCCTGCAACATTTCAGAGGCTGATGGACCGGGTTCTTGGGGAGTCAAGGTGGTCACATGCAATGTGCTACCTTGACGACATTGTAATATACTCGCATTCACTGGAAGAGCACGCTAGTCACTTGGAAGATGTGCTCGGTAAGCTCAAGGCAGCGGGTTTGACATTGAATCCGGCGAAAGCGCAGATAGCGCGAACTCAAGTGCAGCTTCTTGGGTTCACGCTGGGCGGTGGCTGCATCGAGCCAAACGCGGAGAAACTCCAGGCTATCCTGGGCTTCCCTGCGCCCACAGAAGTACGCGGCCTGCGCCGCTTTCTGGGAATGGCCAATTTTTATCGGTCATTCATTCCGTCCTGCGCTAAACTCCAGGCTCCCCTGACGCGGCTGTTGGGGAAATCTGTCGAGTGGCATTGGGGCCCTGAGCAAGAAGGTGCGTTTCGCAGCCTGTCCCGCGCAATTGCCGAGACAGCGCAGCTCAGGTTGCCCGACCTGAACAGGGAGTTTGTCGTACAAACCGACGCAAGCGACCTCGGATTGGGGGCTGTCCTCCTTCAGGAATACGATGGCGTGCTGCACCCCCTGGCTTTTGCCAGTCGATCCCTTCTCCCCGCTGAGAAGAATTACTCAGTGACAGAGAGGGAGTGCCTTGCTATCGTGTTTGCGCTGCGGAAATTCGACGTCTATTTGGACGGGACGAAATTCGTCGTGCAAACGGACCACAGCGCACTCACTTGGTTGATGCGGCTCCTAGAACCTTCGGGGCGATTGGCACGCTGGGCTCTGCTCATACAGCACTACGATTTTTCCGTGCAGTATCGGAAGGGAAGCAGCAATGTGGTCGCCGACGCGCTTTCACGCGCCCCGCTTTCGCTCCCGGCCAGCGCCGAGAGGAATGTTTCGCCTGCCAGCGCAGGCGAGGAGGCGGTTGCGGCGGAGCCCGCAGTCGGAAAGTCGTGCACAGCGGTACGGGAGAACACAGCTGGTGCATTGTCACCACCCGTAGCAAGCGCGGTTGGGTCCTCTGTTGTTGAGGCCAGCGCATCTCGAGCGCCGAAGGGGAAAACCGTCTGTGTCATGCCCCGCGCCGAGAAAGGAGAATGCGCTGCTGTTGCGCTGTGTACGGAAGCTGGACACTCTCGAGGGAACGCCAGCAACGCTCGTGAGCCAAGACGGCCCCCCGAATTCGGGCAGCCCCAGGCCACGACGCCGGAGATTCAGGTCCGTGCCTGGTCTCCTTTCGGGATTATATTCAGCCGGGAAGAGCTCATTCAGGCTCAGCGAGACGATTATTTTTGCCGAGACATTCTCGGACGCCTACGAGAGGCGGAGCGCCGTGACGTTGCTGGCTTTGCAACGGGCGCAGAGGGACCGGAGCCAGCTTGCATTGCTGGTAGTCCCGAGGATACGTACCTGCTGGACAACGACGAGCTCGTGCTGAAATACGTCGCCACTGACGACGAGTCTATCGACCCGTTCAAGGTGGTGATCCCGAAACGTCTGAGGTGCGCGCTTTTGCGGTACGCTCACGACGAGCCACTGGCCGGACACCTGAGCGGCTCGAAGGTCTTTTCAAAGATCAGTCGCACTGTCACCTGGCCCGGCATGAGGCGGGACATTTTCCGCTATTGCCGGTCGTGTCATGCCTGTCAGTCTGTCAAATCGCGCGGTGGGCGCCCGCCAGGGCTGATGAAACCGATTGACAGCCAGCGGCCGTGGCAAATAGCCGCCTGCGACCTTATGGGGCCTTTCCCCAGAAGCAAGCACGGCTATCAGCACCTGTTGGTAGTGGTGGACCACTTTACGAAATGGGTGGAATTGTTTCCACTGCGTAAGGTGACATCCCGGGCTGTGCTGGACAAGTTAATGGAGGTATTCACTCGCTTCGGCTTCCCGGAGCGCCTCATCACGGACAATGCCTCCTATTTTACTGCCCGACTTTTCCGTGAAACATGCTCATCCTTGCGGATCGAGCATCGTCCCACGTCGCCCTACCACCCCCAGTCCAATTTGACAGAACGCTTCAATAGGAGTGTGAAGACAATGCTCAGGGCTTTTGCCACGAGCCAAAAGGACTGGGCCGACCACCTGAACGAGCTCGCGTTCGCTGTTCGGACAGCGGAGAGCCGTTCAACGGGATTCTCGCCCGCATTCCTCACTTTTGGGAGACACTTGGCCAACCCCCTGACCATTGTCACGCAACGCCAAGACTCGGACGAGAGCGCGCACCGGGATTGTTCCTCGTACGCGTCCCAACTCTGCGCCCGGCTCAATCTGGCCTTCGACAAGGCGCGGAAGAGCCTGGGCGTAGCTCGAGCCCAACAAAAGGCTCAGTACGACAAGAGTCACCGTAGCATTTGCTATCAGGCAGGTGACTTTGTGCTCAAACGCAGCCACGCTCTTAGCGATGCCAGCAAGGGGTTTTCCGCTGCATTGGCTCCTAAGTGGGTTGGGCCCTACCAAGTTGAGAGGCGACTCTCACCGCTTGTGTACGAGCTTAAGGATCCCCGAACAGGGAAATCCAGTGGCCGCGTTCACATTGCCGACCTGAAAGCCTACCATTGTAGGCCGGCAGAGTTGAAGCCGGGGTCTGACGACCTCGCGCCAGGGCAAACGAGCACACCCGGTGTGTCGGGTCGCTTCCGGCCCCCGCATCGGTACGCCCTCCGCCGACGCCCACAGTTGGGAAGTCGGCCGGCTTAACACCGGGCTTTTCCCGGTTGAAAGCCCTACACGCGCACATCAGCCTTCTCACAACGAGCTTTTCTCCGTGGCATTCCCGGGTGAGCCAGTGATCATGCCTCCAGCCCCTTCACGTGAGTGTAAAAAAGTGCATGTTTCTCTTAGTGTAATGTATCTTGTCGCGTTTAGGCAAAGTGTGCATGTTCTTTTTAATTGTAGTATGTGTCGCATGGCGTTTAGAAACTAGTGGTTTGTTCATGATATGTATACAGTTGCGTAAAGAAATGCCTTATTTTTGCTGTTTAGCCAACTGCATTCAAGGGGAAGTATAATAGTGTGGTTCATTTTAAAGTGGGAGCAAAAGAACGCGTTTCCTCGCATTTTCTCGGCCCCCGTGCTCGAGAGGCAAAAACTTCGCTTTTTGGGGTCCCGGCTGGGCCCGGCAAAGCCGTCCTTCTTTTTTCTCGGAAGCTCCGAGGGGTGGTGTATTCTTTTTGTTGTTTTGGGTTGGTTTCGCCCGGCTGCCGTCGCTCGACGGTGGCTTCCTTGGAGGGTCGGAACGGGAGGGAGCATGGGGAGCCGCGGCGTGGACCGTCTGGCAGCGTTGCTGCTCGCCGCCCGTATCTTTCAAGGTCCCAGTAGTTTTTGTGTGAATGTGTTTATTTTGTGCGTGGAATGAGTGAGTTTCGGTTGCGTCCTTCGCGGTGCTACACGCGGGGGAGGACTTTCTGCCGCAGAGATGCGCAGGGGACTGCTCCTGTCTTTTCCTTTTTTTTTGTCGTGTGTGCGGGGCCGACAAGTGTGGTGTTTGTGAGCACGCGGGCCGACGGAGGACGATTTGTGCTTTAGGAAGTGCGTGCTTGTTCCCGTGCACCGTGTCACTGTGCAAAACTGCGTGTGTGCGCGTACGGGCCAGCTACAACGGATCCAGCAGTACATCCAGCTGATGGTCCGTGTTTCGTCATCGAAGCCTGGCATTCGGGTCCTGTGGGCGTTTCCGCGCATTGCGTCATCGGCAGGCGTCCGGCTGCTGCCTCGCGGGCGCTGAGCGTCCAGCATGCCCGCTCGTCACCACCCTTGCCGGGGCCCTCATCAATGCTCCGCAAGCCCTGCTTCCCGGGTCAACGCCACCATGATCCTGCGACCTGGCGACGGGCTGAAGCTCGTGCCCTGCTCCCGTGGCTGGTGCCCCATCCATCAGGGGCCTATTCCGGACCCCTGGCCTCCAGCAGGTGCCCGCGCTGCGGCGACTTCCAACGGCTCATCGACTCTCGCTCTTCTGCCCGTCCGCGAAGTCTGCTCGACGCAGTGGTGAGCCCGTTCCGGCATTGCCGCCGCCTTTTCCACCTTCTTCAAGAGCCCTTCAGTGGCATCGACGCGTTTTGCGACGCTCTTGGGTGAGCAGGCATGGCTCCCCGAAGAAACGGCCACTCACGCTTGCCGAACCAGAACTTTTTCGCCCCTATTCGCTCCCCAAGCGCCGAACAATCCGGGAACCCCGTGAGAGACGCTCTCCGTCCCCATTTGGTTAACGTTATCGAGTGGCGGTTATTTTATTCATTTTTCCTCAATGCAAATGTGCGCCACGTTGTGTGTGGGTGTGAGTGTGTGTGTGCGTGTGTAGATAGGAATGAGTTTTGCAGACAGAATGAAAGTTCCACCTGTAAAGTTAGTGTTCGGGATATTCAAACTTGTGTAGTTGGCTTTCCTTGTAGTGTTCATTTCCCTTGTAGTATTTCGCAGTTTTGACTTGCTTAGTTATTTTTGTGCAGCGAATTGTGCATGTAGCCTTCTTTTTGTCGGTTTGACATGATTTAGTTTTTTTGTGGTAGTTTGTATTATGCATGTCGTAGTTTGCAGTTCTACCTGTTTGAGTCATTTTTGTAACTTTCTTGTGTATAGTTTTGTTTTTTGAATACGGTGTCAAGGTGTGTAATAGTAGTTGTAGTTTAGGTTTGAGAAATGCATGAAGTGTATTGTTGAGGGCTGGAGGAGAGGCTGATGGGCACTACCTTTTTACTTACATGAAGATTGTTCTTTTTGTTAGTAGTTGTCGGCCTGCTTTCAGGTCGGCGAGGGCATTTAAGGAGGGGGGGATGTGGGGATCTTAATTGGGGCTACTCCCAATTACGCGAGCACGTAGCCCGCGATCCCCTCTCCCCGAGGGGCGAGGATAGCCCCTCGCGCCCTCTCCCTGCAAGGGGGTACGGGCTGACCAATGCGCGCCGGCCCGTGGGCCACGTGGAGCGTGACGTAGCGACCCCGCCGAAGGGCTCGCGGCGGCGGGCGCGCGCGTCGGTCGGACCCGGGAGAGATTGGCTGGGTGCCGACTCCGACAGGTACTTCGTGCTTGCACGCTGCTCGCCTCGCTTCGGCCTGAGCGACCGCCGTTCTCTCACTTCTGTGAGGTCGGCGAACGTACCGGGAGTTGGACTTCTCAGTCAGTCTGGTGGTCGGTTCCGGTCATTGCCGGGCCCATCACCCGCAGCGTTTCGGTGGCTTACGCCACTGGAACAACAGCTGCCGAGTACCCCCCCTGCGCGTCGGGCTCTGTGGCTTGAAGCGTACGGTCGGCGGGTACCCCCCTCTCTGCCCCAGGGCTAGGAGTGTAATACCAGGGCTGGTTGCTGTACCGTGGATTACCCGGAATAAAACCACGTTCTGAGGAGCTACTTCGTCTTTGCGGAGTGACTGTGCACGCGTGGCGAGGGCCGCCGCGGCCGTTTACGGCTTGGCTCGCTCGAACCCATGGTGGGCACCTTGGCAGGCTGCACTGCATTACAGAGGTGAGGCCCACACTATACATCGTTATCAAATCAAGCCATGTCGTTATCAGATGTTCATTGAGATAAACACGTAAGCGCGCGTTCCGGTCCGTATTTTTATTTGCTCGTTTTACTCGTTTATGGGCATAAATGCAAGTCCGTAACTAAATGCTAGCCCGGAACTACTACGGAACGGTCCTAGGACCGTTCCGTAATGGTTCACTTCTGCACAATCAATCTATTGAAGATAAGGCAGGGAAAGATATTCGGTGGGAATCCTGTTAAATGACCGAAAATACAGCGTGGAGCAGACATAGCGCATCGTAAGCATTCCAAAAGCTCCCAGCGAGAAAACCTCTCAGCTTGAAACAAAGGAAGCAATCGGATGGAGCGCTGTCTTGAGCAACCCGAATTTACCACAAGGTCATGGACTGGCTTTCTAAGAAAAATTTCACATGGAGAATAAATGTCGTCGCTAAACAAGAAATCTTATTTGTTTTAAAGGACAAGGTTATATAAAAAGACCCAGACCAAACTTATAAACAACCAAAAAAACTGATGCGGTATTACTTCGGTCATGTTATACCTGCCAAAAAAACACCCAGGATAGCTGAGGTCTTAAAGGAGCCATGAAGAGAAAACACAAGTTTGGTTCATTCGAAAGATTGCCTCGTTAGAACCATAACGACACCACTAATAACGCAAACTTCGCTCAAATAAGCTACATATTTAGGAAAAAAGGAAATGACCATGCGACCCACCAGCTCATTTTCCGCAACAGAACCTGTGATGTCACTTGGGAATGCTCTGCGATTGGCGGAGGCCGGCAAAAGCAAACGCATGTTAGGCAGGGCTTACAGCTTGCATAGCGAGCTAAATGCCCGTGAAACATACTGCACATTCTTTTTATGACAAAGAACGGTGGAGTAAACGGTTGAAGGTCCGAACGAACTCGCAAGCGTGTGCGCCAATGCGTGCGAAACTAGCGCCGGCCGAGCTCGACATCTCGCCGTCGCGCAGACGAATTTTCGGGTTCGAGGCTCTTCGGGGCCAACGAACCGTTCCAGCACGCACAGCCGCGACCTTGCTTCGTATCGTAATCCCTTCACAGGAGGTTGGCCGTCATATCGCCAACCAGCAAAGGTAAAAATAGAAACGAGGGGAGTAAGGAACAGCAAGAAGCGACGAGATAGTGCCAGTCGTCGCGTAAGTTTCGAATGGTGTTGGCTTGCTGCTGTCGTTACGAGCTCGTTTCCAGTTTACAACCACTGAAAACTTCAGTTTGTTCAGTTACGGCAGGGACCCTTACGTTAGCTCACTCCTGGGACATGCTGGCGCTCGTCGCCGACTTCGTCAAATCGCTCTGACCTTGGGGAAAAAAATGCCGTAAACACCGCGCATTGACGCTCGTATCTTTCTGGTCGAAGCAGAGAGCTCGCGCGAACGGCTTTCCATACACGACACCGGCCAACTGGCATAAGTGATACTGCTACTGAAATTGAACTATTATTAACCGTAATCAAAATACGGCACATACGTACCAGTCTATATTCGTCCGTCGCGACGGGGCTGACGAGGCAGCGGTGCCGACGGCTGGGCGTTCGTCTGTTGTGGCTATCGCGGAATGGTCGCTTTCCCGTCCACCGCGTATCCCACAACTCTTGCCGCTCGTGCACTTAGAAGCATTGAGCGTTCAAGTGGTGTGAGGTTGTTAAATGCAAGCCCGAGCTCCTCGGCGAGAGTTTTGTTCTCCGGATCAGGCGATTCCATGACTAGGGCTGCGGGCGCACTAGGTTTTACTAGTATTTTTAAAATGGCCGCCGTCTCGATCGACTCCCGCGTGTGGGTGCTATATGGAGTCGACATACTAAGTATCTGTTTCATGGACCGGCTTATGACGCCATTGTACACGTCACGGAATGTTCAATTTTAGCGGGAGATTTAAAATTTTGGCTTAAATTGCCTTATTTTTCAGTAAATAAAGCATCATTTGCTTCCGGGAAAGCGCTTGGGGTACTATGAAACACCTAATCTTTCGAATAAAACAAACTTTTGTTTTCTCTTCATGGCTCCTTTAAACGGCAGGTCTTCTTTACAAATATTTTTTGCTTGAAGGGGCGGAAAAGTGAGACTCAAGCATTTTTAAATATTGTCCACGCTACTTTTCTTGTCTTGGTTTTCTTATCGGCGATTTTTAACATAATCATCGTAAGAATATTCTCACCGAGCAGTGTGAGTTTAATACACGGGTGTTTGGTGGGCTTTCATTCGGTAGCACCGCTGGCACCCCGTCTCCCTCCTTTTCTCTATTGATGACGTAGGATTTTTGTGTGTTGGAGTCTAAAACGACGTTTGAAAACTAATGAAAAAATTCAGTGCCATTCCGCTCTGGGAAGGTGGATGACCAGCGGAGCTGTTGTATGTTAGTAATTGGCCACAAAATCCCGCTAAAATCGCGCCGTTCTGCTGGGAAGCATTGAGGGGAATTGCAGCCACGCGAACGTCTTTTGTATTCCGCCTCGCGGTATTTGGTGTCCCGACGGGCATCGCGCTTACACTTTGCGTCACGGCCGATCGTCCTTCGGCCGCGTCCGCGCCCATTACAACCGATGTTTTTCTTTACGGGCAGGCAAGACAGAATGTGGGGAAGCCAGCTTACAAAGACCAAGCTTACGTCCATCTACCAAAAGTAGGCTGTGCACTTTTAACACAGACGCACTGCTGGGAATATATTTTAACACGAAAGTGTTTTATGCTGGTATACACCAAGATTTAACTGACGTCATATCCGTCAAGTAAATGACGCCAGTACAACGAAGCAAGCGGCGCACCCCTGTAAAGGGTGCACCCCTGCACACAGGGTCTTTTTGCGGGGAAGCAACCTTTAGTAGTGAAGAGTACGTTATACTTAGGGTTGTTCGTTTTCGGGTTTTATATTGTAACACGAAAGTGTTTTATGCCGGGATACACCAAGATTTAACTGACGTCATATCCGTCACGGAAATGACGCCAGTGCAGCTTCGCCGAAGCGACCCGCCAGCAGGACGTCACTCGCCAAGTGAACCCACAAGACAGCCACCGACCCGCAAATCATGCTCAGCTGCAGATTTCGCTGCACATTTCACTTTCGTGTTTTACCGAGTCCTATGGCAGAGGAATCAACCACAGCTTTTTCATGGGCAATATTCGCCATCTTATTCGCCGCTCATCGCGCCGCCATCTTATTCGCATTCTTATTCGCCGCAATATTCACCGCTTTGCCACAGCGTGCTGGTCTAGCTACCCTCGAAAGTAGCGCAAAGCTTTTTCGGCTCACATTTTTCAATCAACTACTGCACAGATCGTTGCGCATAAACCCCGACTATTACTTGAAATTTCGTGATACCAGACCGACTAGAAGAAGGTATGCATGGGAACTTGTGGAATATGCATTTATTAATAATACTTTTCGTTATTCTTTCTTCCCGCGCGCAATTCATGAATGGAATACTTTTGATGCACTCGTAACACTGCAGCCAACACTAGAAAACTTTATGGAACTAATTGAACATGCTGTATTAGCCTAGAATAGGATATCATTATAAGTAATTAAATTCTTTTAGCCATGCAATCCATCCGGTTTCATTTGTCCCCGGAAAGCATTTGCCTGCACTTTTTCTGTGTTTTGAATCCAAGTTGATGCTGTGTACACCACGTGTTGTTTTTGTCTTGTTTTTCTCATCTTGAGTTTCCCTGAAGGTTGACGTACATTGGCGTTGTTGTATGTAGTATGTAAGAATATGCTACTGCCATGCTTGTATTGCTTACATTATGTGCTCTTTTTGTGTAGAATTTTTTTGTATCGGACGTTGATGAGCTGTGACATGTTGCTCACCCCTGTAATAATCCCCTTGGGGGATTGACAGTATTCTGTAAATAAATAAATAAATAAATAAATAAATAAATAAATAAATAAATAAATAAATAAAACTTTATTGACACAAGGATGGCGACTCGGCCTATGTGGGGGCGGGTGGGGAGGGTGGTGTCAATTCGGGAAAACTTTACATTCTCAGATGAACGCCAGTAGCGAGAGCGAAGTCCCACAAGGAGGCAAACACCTGCGTGGCTGTGGCTGCGGGTGGGTAGAACCAGTCCGTCAAACACGTAACGCTGCTGTGTTTGCAAGACGTGCGCTCCGCGTGCAGTCCTGGACACGTCCAAAGGAGATGTTCAATGGTCGGTGTGGCTCCTAAAGAGCACGTCACGCACGTGGGTGGTGTCATGGCCGGCGGAGGTGAATTGCTTGCTAGCGCCTGGGGGAACGGGTGGCCTCCCTTTCTTTGCTATGTAAGAACGCCACTTGAAAATGACGTCCTCTGTAAGCGCCGCCCTAGCACGAGCCTTGTGGATCAGA
This sequence comes from Haemaphysalis longicornis, assembly GCF_048455015.1. NCBI lineage: Eukaryota > Metazoa > Arthropoda > Arachnida > Ixodida > Ixodidae > Haemaphysalis > Haemaphysalis longicornis. The sequence continues at coordinate 382,750,593 of NW_027526203.1, read as the reverse complement.
ACCTGAAGGCCACGTGGCAGTCCTGTAGGTAACGGGTAGTCGTTGGCAGGGATGTGGCTGCGGAGTCAAGCTCTAGCACATCGCTGGTAGGTGGCATGGGCTTCAAAGGGGTCCAAGTTGGGGTAGTGATGAGGCAAAACTGGGTGGGAACGGGTGGAAAGAACATCGCTCGCCAGGGCGCGCGCGGCCTCCTTGGAGGAGTTAACGCAGTGCTCTGGCACCCAGTCTACCCGAATTTGTAGTCCTGTTGTACAATGTAGCCTTCGGGCAAGCATCTTGATGGACGCACAGATAGAATTCTGATAAGGCAGCCGGCGCAATGCGCGGAATGCCTCCTGGCTGGCTGTGAAGATAGTTGCATGAGGCTGGTTGGTAGGCCAGTGAGAAATTTGAAGTTGTCGGACAGCCAGTAATATCGCTTCGAGTTGGAGGTGGGTAGACGATGGCGCTGTTGGATATTCTTGGTGACAGGCGGCTTGAAATATCGAGTGAATGGCCGCTAATCCGGCAGTATTTGTGGTTGAGTCCCAAGTGGCGTCGGTATAAACAGCGCTATGTGGAAACCGCTCGGTCATTTCAGCTGTGCGTTTGTGTTTGTTGGAGTGGCGAAGCGTAGGACCGGTGACTGGGAGTGACCTTGGGGTAAAGACGATGAAGTCGTCCCATGGTGGAAGTGGCAAAGGGATGGGATGTTGTGAACTTGTGGTGCCGCGCATTGTGGCAGTAGCGCGAGTAGCGCACGGCCGGCGAGAGTGGATGCTCGTCGGAAGTCGTGGCCTTCCTGGCGGGTTCGGATGATTTCTGTGAGAGGAGGGAGTTGAGTGTGCTTGTAGAGATCCTCGAGTTTGGCATGTTTGGGAAGGCCAGTGATGACTCGAAGGCTGTCACGATGTAGCACCTCCAGCTGCTGCAACTGAGCCTTAGTGAAGTCGAAGCATACTGCCCCATATGCCACTTTGCTCGTGAGGACAGCCTGGGTCAATAGTTTGAGTGTCTCCGTTGTAGCCCCTCCTAACCGGTTGCTTATGTGTTTGATTATGTGAAGCTGTTGATGCCATGTTTTCTTGATTTGTTCAAGCCACACACAGCAGCCGCCATCTTCAGGGACAGGGATGCCAAGAACTTTAACCCACTTTTCGGGGGACGGCTTAAGGAGCGATCGTACAAACTTAAAAGTGTAGGCGTTCTTCTGTTGCTGTGTTCCACCAAACACCACATATGTGCTTTTGTCAGGCGACGGCTGCATCCCAGTGTGTTGGAGGGCGTCGGCGAGAGTATCGAGTGCAGTTTGAATATGTACCTGCACTTGCTGTTGGGTCAGGTCTGTCCTACGGGGGTCAATCCAAATCGTAATATCGTCGGCATATGTAGTACTTTGAATGTGGGGTATTTGTCGGAGTTGCCTGGCAATTTTTGACATGACAAGATTGAATAGAGTTGGGGATAAAATAGCGCCCTGCGGTACACCTCGGTGGTTGTGGAAGATGTGGGGGTGCTCTTTACCCGTATGGATTTCAAACGTTCGGTTGCAGAGAAAGTTCTTGACAAAATTGGTGAGTATGTGACCGATGTTAAGTTCTCCCATAATCGAAATGATGTAGGCGTGGGAAACTGTGTCGAATGCTTTCTTGAGGTCAATAGTAACAAGGACTCCTGGAGCTCCATTTTTCCTCTATCATTGGTCGTAATAAGAGAAGGCTGTCATGAGTGGTCAGACCGGGCCGGAACCCGGTTTGTGCAGGGTCGTAAATGGCGTCGTTCGCTGTCTCGAGCAGGTAGGTGAGACGAATAAGGATCATGCGCTCCATCAGTTTGCAAATAGTGGATGTAAATGAAATGGGACGAAGGTTGGGAATGGAAGTAGGGGTTTTTTTAGGTTTTGGTATTGGGTGCACAACGGAGTGCTTCCATTCAACAGGGAGTATCCCAGATTCCCATATTGTGTTAATTTCCGCCAACAACTGTTCTTTAGATTTCTCATCAAGGTTACGGAGCAGTTGCCAAGTAATTTTGTCCTTTCCGGTAGCGCTCTTCACATTAATAGCCTCAATAAATAAATAAATAAATAAATAAATAAATAAATAAATAAATAAATAAATAAATAAATAAATAAATAAATAAATAAATAAATAAATAAATAAATAAATAAAAGATAAAAAAATAAATAAAAAAAATAAATATCAGAATACGAAGCACCGTAGGTGATCTGAGCGGAGAGATGGTGTGCCGAAGTGAGGAGGAGGGCAACGGCTAGCAATTAAGCCAGGTACCAGCAATTGAGCCAGGAAACAATGTTCTTGCTGTCACGTGAACTTGTGGCACGCGACGCCGCCATAGCGTTCTAAACAGGGATACCGAAAACCCGGCGTGTTAGAACTTAGGGTTTGTAGTTGTGCTTGATGTTCATGAAATTAAGTTGTAAACGGGAACGACTCAAACGGCATTGATGCATAAACGTGCAAACGACGGCGACGGATCGCTCCAGCTACCTGTAGAAAGCAATTGTGTTTTTCCTCATTATTGTTTTATGCAATAAGGTAGCGCCAATATGAGACCTCCTACTTGAACGGCCATCGTCTGAGTGGACCCTGCACTGATGCGGCAAAGAGAACGCCAAAATAACTTTTTCCTGGCAACGGACCCTCAGGAGTCGACTGACTGCACCAAAAACGGCTCTGTATTCATTTGTCTATTTAATTTCAGCGCCGAAGGGCTCGATATAAAGAAAGAGACACCAGCGTTCGCAAGCGCCTTCCTACTATTTATCGGGTCATCTTCTTCCTCTTACAGCTTAAAGGGGTGTCAAAGCCCGGGCGCGAAACCTTGGCGAAATTTTCGTGGAAAAGTGTAGTTCTCGCTTAGTCCATGGTGTATACCACGAAGAGTTTCGGTGGAAGCGCTCAGCATTTTATCCGATGCCGCATCAAGCGTGGGCGTGGCGTTCTTGCGTGCCGGCATGCGTCGAGAGCAAGCAGCACGCTGCTTCTTCGATTTCGATGTGCCGGTGACGGGCATTGATTTTCTACCTACCCTTCCATCGCGTGCGTGCGAGCTGTCGCTTTATACGCCCCTGCACAGCGGTCTAGCTCGTCAGAGTTTTTCACGTCTATTGACGCTCACCCGGGGGTGTCTGAGCCCACCTTCATTGCGGGCGAGTTCTACTGTGTCACCGACCCGCTTCGAGATGTGCTCGGCAACGAGCAGGTTAGGCCTTAGAGTTGAAATCGCGATTTTCGGCACACCTCAAGGCAGCTTAAATTCAGGGACGCGTACGTACAGTGTCACGGGAAGCAATTAAAGTCTGCGTGGCGTCGAGGCCGATGACCGAGAAGGCTCGGTAGATTGTCCTTTCTCTCCGAGCGAGCCTGCTGAGAGCGATAGCTGCTCCCACGGCCCGCAGTTCCCTGTCAGTTCCCCGCGCGTCGTCCACGATCCGCAGTCAATGTCCTTTAAATTCGATTGGAGCGAAGTTGCGTCCCCATACACATGTGGCACATGGGCGGGAGTTCCACAACGAACTCAATCAGCACTGATTGGAGAGGAAGCCTTTCTCCGTTGTTGAAGAGGGCGTTTTATTCGGGTGTGAAACAACCATGTGGCAGTAAATGTGGTGCTGTAGAAGCATTCCATATACTAGCCTCTACCTTTTTTCGATGATGGGTGGTTAGAGCTTTTATTGTCGATTTCGCGCCACTTTGAAGATTCGCGTCGCGTGTGTATGGAGCCTGTCAATAAAGGGTGGGCACGTGCCTTCGGAAAATGAATATGCCGATATGTTTCAAGCTACCGGAACGCGTCGGCGGCAGCCGAGAAAGAGCGTTGCCATGCGCAGCGTCATTCTGCTGGAGTTTGAATCATCTCAGTAGTTATTTACCGGATATCGCTATGGAAGTACCAGGGGCCGAATTATCTCAAACGACGGCGGTGTTGGCATGCAAATGAATGTATTCTTGGCTTATGGAGTCACGTGGAGGGACGGAAAACTGTAGAAAACACGTGCTGCGTCCCGAGCAGGACCCCGTCGTGCCGCAGCCGAAACGACGCGCGAAGCGACGCGACGGTCGCTTTGCACGTCGTATACCCCAGGGAGAATTCGGTCCCAGAATTCGGCTTTAGACCGCACAGTTGCGCCTTGCGACTCTTGTGTTAAGAAACATTGTGAGAAATGTGCCTACTCAACGCTGGAAGCGTTAGGTGGGGGTTTGGGAAGGAAAGAATGACGTCATTTGGCGTTGAAAGCGCTTCATGGCCGCCCTTACTGGCGTGAGGACCAGACTGAAGACCCGGTTTACGGGCTTGCTTCTCAAGAAGGGAAGAAAAATTTCCTCTTTCTTTTCGATACGGAGCGGAATGACCTCAGGTCACCGCCTTTACAATCATCATTCATTATGCTCCCTCAGTACACACCTCTCGTGGCATTAATAAGCTGGCGAACACTGCAACTTAGAAGTGGTCACCGGGGCCCAATTCTCTAAAACAACGGGCCGTCGTTTTGAAACTACGGGGCAGCGCCATGCAAATGCATGTGTTCTGGGGTTGGGGCCGTCGCTTTGGGGTGCTCTGCGAAGAGATTGAGCCGCAGAAAAGCAGTGTCGCAAGGGCGCCAAGTGTCCTAATGATGTAAGGACTTGTCGACCTGTCGGAGCCAATTGCAGGCGCCTTAGTTGAGCTGAATGATGGGCTTCTTGCGGCTCTTCCCACGGGTTGTTTACTCCCAAAGGGAGTAGTTTTTGGGTCGCAGTTTCAGTGGGGAAACCAAGCGTGGTTTTGTACATTTGGCGAATCATGGTGTTGAGTCGAATCTTTTCTGTTGTTTTGAGAGCGAGGTATGGGTTTCCGTAGGTAATGCAGTTTTTGAGCAAAGCTTGCACTGTTCGGAGGATTGCTCTTTAAGACCTCGACGGCAGTGCGAGATGCGCTTCAGAAGGTGCATTAGTTGTGACAGAGTTTCTCACAAATCTGCACGAAGTATGCCTGAACCTCAGCTGACCATTGCACGGCAACCGGACCCCAACGTCCCGCACCTGAGGGTGTTGGGTCTCACAATACCCACAAACGGCTCTGGACTGCAGACAATTTCCCGACGACTTTCTTTAGCTCTGCTCCCGGGGCGGCGGCGGCGGCGACGGCGGCGGCTGCTGCTGCTGCTGCTGCTGCTGCTTGTGCTGCTGCTGAAACGGCGCCGAGTACGCCGCTGGGTTTTATCTTGTTGCACAAGATGACTCTGGCCTCCGCGTATCCAAGTCCGAAGGTACACCGTCCGAGGAAGTTACAGTAAACAACGCTGGCCCCCTGTACCGCGCCCGCGGCGTCGGGGAAGCAAAAAACAAGAGTTTTTTTTTTTTAAAGAAGTGTAATGATACTGCGCGTGACGGCCCAGTTTCATTCAGGGCAGTTTTAATTTACTTAATTAGCACTGCAAGTTACAAGGCTCTCCCAAAAAAAACCTACGCGCCCGTTCGTCGATTTTCAAAACCAGCATTATTAAGGAGTGAGGCGGGCCATTGTAATCAGAGCCCCGTTGCCCCGCCACCGCCGTTATATCAGCGTGCGCAGCGCGGATGACGCCCGTTGGACAGGAAAAACAATCCGCTCGTCTCCGGGGTGTCTCTCTTGCACGGACGCTGAGCAAACAACAGAATACGCGCGCGCAAGACGCCTCGGTGACACGGCGCCGGCGGTGGGGGACGATGTGGGCTCTTTGTAGCAGCAGAGTTGACTTCGCGCGGCCGAGCGACACCGGGGTCCTCCTTGCTTCACGGTCGGGGCTGACGGCGGCCATGAAGCAGCTAGACTATAGCTCGAAGTGCGCACTCGAGAAAAGGAGTGCGCATTTCGAGCCTCAGAAAATAAACAGACTGCCGCGCGCACCGTTCACTGCATCGGGAGGGGAAGCACAACGACGTGCGCGCATTAAAACGACCAAGCATTGCGCGCCCCTCCTCCTTTGGCGCTTGCTTTGCCAGCCACTTGTCAGTCACGAGTCGGCGCGCCACCGTCCATATGACAACAAGCCCTTGCGGTCACTGTGCCCGTAAGGCTCGTTGCACTTATCGGCTTTTCGAAGTGACTGGGTCCCGGAAACACCGATGTACGGATACTGAAATGGTCCACGGCGCGGGGAAAACGTCGCGAGAACCGGAAGGTGCACTAATGCCTGCTTTTCGTTCAAATGCAGCCAGCTGTCTACCCCTGCTGACGGCGTCGGAAGCCAATGGATCCGTCGAGGCGTGTGTGCCTCCTCTGGCTCTCGTGACTCGATCCCGTTTGTTCCGCGTACACTTTATTTATGCATCTCTCGTTTCGCCAACCGCAGTGCGCGGAGGAATCGCGTATTGCGAACGAGTGCCCTATTCGTATTTTCGAACCGAGTACTGGACCCAAACGGAATAGCGGCTGCTGGAGGTCGCTAACAGCGCTCGAGCCACTCGTCGAGCAACCCATATCGCATCTGCGTTTGGTGCTGACGAGCGAGAAAAGAAAAAGGGTACATTCGTATCGGGCTACCTCATGAATTCCTTCCGGATACATGTCTTGCTAATAAACTGGAGGTTCCCCAGTAACTCAGACAGAAAACATTTTATAGGTTCGATTACAGGCCGCGGCGGCCGCTTTTCTGGGGGAGGCGAAAAGCGCAAACGCCCGTGTGTCGAGATTTCGGCACACGTTAAAAATTCCAACGTGTTCAAAATTAATCCGGAGCTCTCCACTGCGGCGCGTCTCATCGCCTGTGTAGCGTCGGCGCTTTAAACCCATCAATCAATCAATCAATCAATCAATCAATCAATCAATCAATCAATCAATCAATCAATCAATCAATCAATCAATCAATCAATCAATCAGTCAATCAATCAATCAATCAATGAATCAATCAACCAACCAATCAATCAATCAATCAATCAATCAATCAATCAATCAATCAATCAATCAATCAATCAATCAATCAAAACATTTTATTACAGGCCTTCAAGCTACAGCAACAACTACAACTAAAGCACGCTCGATTTGGCATTCACGCGTGAAAATAATCGTTATAAAAATATAATTCTCGCGACGATAACAAATTCAGAACGGAAACAAATGTAAATAATTTCCGGTTGGATACACGTGTGCCCATTACTGCCTTCCGAGTAAATTATAGTGCCTGCCCGTTCCCAGGCTCTTGTTTGGCGCTCTCACACACCTTGTAAGGCTCAATTGATTAAGGCGTTGCGCTTGACAGATCTGTTGGCTTAATACGCCTCGCGTGCAGTGGCTGGCCAACAGCTAGGCATCGTGTTCAGCACTGGGTGCGACGCGGCATATGAGCTGAATCGCTCCGCCACGAGGAGGGTATAAACAACGTCTGCCCGGCTCGCAACCTGATACCCGGCCGCCGTCGGTCTGCTGCCTGTTTCTGCGGCGGGCCCCGCGGGTGCTTTTAAAAGTCCGGCGCCCGTTGTGTAGGAGGCGCGTGTTATTGTCTCGCCTCGCAGAGAGGGAATCGCGCCCGTCAGCGCGAGACGGCGCCGGCCCGCCGCGCCGCGAGCTGTTCACCTTTTACCCGGCCTGGCCCCCGACGCCTCCCCAGGCACGCTTCGGCTGGCGTAGTAGTACTGTGTATGCGAATACGCGGGGTCGCCGCCCAGTCCCGCCGTCGCCCCTTACTGCGCGCTAAATTCAACAACTACGCATACAAGCTGCCGTATCAAGAAAAAGTGGCGTTATATTAGCGCGCCAGTAATCGCGAGATGACAGAATTCCTACTAAAACATTTTGCGCGCACGGAATTATTTAAATATTGGTTTCTCACAAAGTATGGTACACCATGCTCCGTGACGCGAACTTTGTTGGGACTTGGGCATGAACAGTATACCGTTTTCTGTTTATTCAAGCAGTTCTGGCCCAGTTTTGCAGCCTTTAAGCTAACTATGAGTGTTTTATATAATCTTGGTTTGCTCTGTTCGTATGGAATTTCTATAAAAAATGATTTCGTCGGCATTGTGCAGAAGAGTAAAAAAAATCTTCCCTATTATTGAACTGACAAAAAAATTTCGAGGCTCGTTACCGTGTACCTTCGAAATTACTTCCTGGAGCACTATGTCGTGGACCATTTTATGAGTGCTGCTGAACGAAGTGGATTGTGGAGATGATTTTATTGTTGACTTCAGGCGGCTACCCCGCGACCTGCCGTGTTTTCTTTTGCCTTCAGAAAAGAGAACCTAGGTGACCGACCGAGTGCACCACTCGCTAGGCAGGAAGCGCATTTTCATGGTAGCCTGTTTTACCTGATACCTCCTGAGCCGCAGGGTTAATCCAACCGCATGGCTTCCAGTTAGTGTAGTATAAAATATTTGCACCTGCTGCATCTCCTATTTTAATTTCTTGCACTACTTTTCCTGTTCCTTGCGTTTGGAAGGAGTGAAGGTAAAACTGTGCTCTGTTATCCCCGTTTCAACCATAAATGGCTATTTTCCCAGTTCTGACCGGGCTGCCTCGGCCGCAATCGTTCCAAACCACAACTGTGGTGAAAAAAAAAAAAGCTTTCACCCGACAGGAGCGGGTAGAAGCGTCTCCTTCATTGCCCTACTCATACCGAACTAATGTCACGACAGCTTCGTTGTAGCATGGTTTGATCAGATGTCAACGCGCACTTCCCGAAACGGTTTTAATGCAAAAGCATGGCTGGACTCCAAAGGTAAAAATCCAGCGTTGCAAAAGAAAGATGTCAGATAAAAATGAAAGTCGGCGCAAAAAAAAGAGAAAGATATCTAACTGAATAGAGAATAAAAATAATAAATTTGGGTAGAGGTGGGAATCGAACCCAGGACCTTCAGAACGCGAGCCGAGGAAGCAACTCCGAGGCCACTATGGCTTTTTTTTCTTCTCTATTACATGATAATCAGAAATTTTTTGGCGCCGATTAGCGCACTCTAAATATTCGCGTCGACCTGAAAATATTCGCAGTTTAAGTCAAAAGTTCTAACTAAAAGTTCGGCAGGCACACACACGCATCAAAAAGGCAGAGCCATTGTGGGGGCTCACTTTGGGCAGCATAGACGCTTCGCACCTACGCACGTTGCTTCAGAAAGAGCGATTTCGTTGAACGAGTAGGGTCCGCATGACCATCGATCATGCGGCACTTCCACAAACTGAACAACCCCATAAGTAAGAAGAGGTCATACGGAACTGCACTGTCTCTGTCCACCGGAAGAAATCGAATAATATATGGGGGATGTCTATGTCCTTCTTTGGTGTCCTTTGTAGAATGTTCCGGAACGATACGGCGTCTCTACACATCACGAAACAGCGGTATACAGTTTCGGGTTGATTACACAACCGGCAATTCCCAGACCACGGTACGAAAATCCCCTAGGATGTAGCCATATTTTAACAGGAAGGGTTGACGTATGCAATTTAAAGAAGAATGTCTTCGCAGTCGGCTTAATGCACATGCGTCTGACACGTGATAAAACAGTGTCATCCCTAACCAGGAGAGTAGCCAGAAATATTTTTCGGGGGGTGTTATACGCCCCCAGTAAAAAAACAAAAACAAAAAAGATAGCTGCCCCAAACAAAAACAAAAAAATATAGCTGCCCCAAACACTGTCTCAGTCATTCATCTTTTCATTTTTGTCATTTTTATTTTCTTTTTTTACATATTGTCATATCTATGCGATGTGTAAATAGCATGGAGTAAAAAAGGCGCAAATGAGGGGAGATGGGGCGCTCGGAAAATTTCAAGGGTTTCCTGACACCAAACCTCCCCTCCCCCCCTCCCCCTTCCCCCCTTCCACCCCCCCCCCCCCCTGGCTACGCACCTGTCCCTAACATTCAACGATACATAGGTACAGGGAGAAAGTTATAATACACGGGTTATCTGCTCCCTCGAGAGAGAGTCTCTCTCTCCCTCGAGAGGTCAAACAAGTATTCCAGCGAGAAACGTACTTTAAAAAAAATTGAATGTCTCCACTACTTCTTTACGAAATCCCCAGGGGCCCTAATCACCATTGGTCCTACAGGAGGAAATGAATACAGCCAATGCGCACCCAACCTACGTTGAAGCACTGCCCTTAGAAACAGGGAACTCATATTTCTAAAGAACAGAAAGCGGGAAACCAGTTGGTGTGCAAAAATGTGGATGAGTCCAATGCCTCCAGATTCTAAGAGAAGGAACAGATTGGAATATGGGCTCAAAGCGTGAACTCCACACAAAGGTAGCGGAAAGCCTACGCAGGGCTTGCTCAACGGGGCTCACTAAATAAAGGTGGGCCAAGTGAATGGGTTGTGGCATTAGGGCATGCGGATTACAGAAGTGAAGAGCACCTTTTTTGCGCGACTTTCCATGCCTGTTGTAAGCCAGGGCCCAAGGAGATGCTTCGAAGAGATCTGGGTGGACACGGGCCGGCCCAGAGAAAGCTTAGCCGTGGTACGCTCAAGTTCGTAGCGAGGACATGCGCACAGAATCTGTTTCAGGTCCTCGTTAACTGTACACGTCGGGCACATAGGTGAGCAAGCCTGGCGAAGTTTAAAAATAAAATGCTTAGTGTAAGCCAAATTGAGCCTGATGCGATGCAGGACACCTTCATCTCGCTTGCACAGTCCGCTTGGCATCCGAAATCGTCACTCTGGGTCTATTCTGTGCAACGGCACGTAAATATTATTTGGGTAAGTCCACGGCAATCGCTGAGAGCTCTTGGCAACCGATGACACCAGAGTCGCTCCGTCTCGCATTGTGAACGGCAATGAAGTAATAATTGTGCTGAAATGCGCAGATGCAGATGTTCTGTCGGCAGCGCCGTTGCCTGCCACACCGCAGTCGGTTCGCAAGATTGGTTCGTGGAGTTAAGTTGGCCACAGCGAGCACACATGGGTGTTTCGAGGACAGGGCAAACATCCGTCCTATGCTCGGTGCTTCGGCATCGGCCGCAGCAAAGCGCAGGTTTCATATAAAGATAGTAGCGGAGCTTTCCTACAGCGAGAAAAATATACCGGGGTAGTCTTTTGCCCGGAAAAGTCAGAAGGGCTGAGTTGGATTTGCCCATTCTTCGAGCTTGGATGAGTGTGGCGTCGTGGACGCAGACCATTTCCATTAGATAGTCGGAGTCGGCTTCGGCATGGACGTCATGAATAACTCTACGTGCTGGAGTGGGTGGAAGTTTCATAAGCTCTGACCTCGAATACGTTGCCTCCGAGGTGAGGCACGGTGAGTGTGGCTAAATTATTGGCTGCTGCTTGGACGGGTGTGCCGATAATGGCAATGTTTTTTGGTCCGGGTCGACGCGAACTTTCCATGCCTTGCCTATCGCAATCGGGGCCTCAGTGGTGAATTGAACACCAGAGTTGAACGGAGCTGAATTCCGCAAGGCTGAGCCCTCTGGGGCGAATAACAACATTGTAATCGCTCACCGGTAAGAGTGACAGTCGAGACTTTCTTGGGGCAGAAGGTGGCGAGCCGGGGGGCGGATAGGTGTTTCCTAGTCAGCACAGCCAAGCGGCGCATGGCGCCATCTAGGGGCATGTTTGAAACTATGTCCACGTGCATGTGGCCCTCAATTTAATCGCTCAGAACCGCAATCGTGCGGAGTTAAGGTGCTTGCTTATGCAGATGATATAGCGTATATTTTGCGCTGACAAAAGGAGTGTCCAGGAACCCCTTACAGTGACTAAGCAGTTCTGCGATGTTTCTGGAGCGGATGTTAAAGGGGCACTGACACAAAAATTTTGCATCTTGTTTTTTTTTGTTGCGATAAGTAGCTAGTGACCTACTTATAACCTGTAGAAACCTCATTTGCTTCAGCGTGCGACGGTTGTTTAATTAGAGGCATTTTCAATGCGGCCAGTCGCAGTTTCGGTTTCAGCGGGTGCCGCGAAACGATGGATTTTGTGTGAACAAAGCTGACCACGTGACCGTCGGAGGGATATCAAAGAGCAGAGCCGCCGTAGCACTGTCGAATCCGCATCAACGGCAGTCTCTGCGAATGCCCCCACGTACTGATCTCGTGAGGCGCTTAATTAAAAAGTGACCGTGGATGTGACGCAGGCGCTGCGAGTGCAAATGCTACCGCGGCTAAAGAACGACGCGCGACGCTCGAGACGGTGGGTGGCAAGACGCGCGCTGGGAGCAGCCGGCCGGTCTGCCTACAAGTCCGCCTACAGATGTGGTCGGCTTAGCACTGCGGCGGATATTCGAGTGCCGCTCTCGTAAGCGGTGCAGATGACAATTTTTAATGCAACCCGCCATCACATCATTAACTCCTTTCTCATGTAAGCCCCCATGGTCGGGACTTGGGGGCAATTTCGTGCAGCGGTAACAAGCTATCACTCGAGCTACCTGCGCCGGCCTGGGCCACTTCGCGGCCGTGGCCGCCGCCTGCACAGCGACCGTGCGGCTAGCTCAGTGGGCTTTTCGTGCCTCCGGCGCGTTTTCGCATCCAATGGTAATAAAAAGTAATAGAAACAGAGTGCCTGGAATCGCTGTAGAACTTTGGTCGCGGCCAGCTCCCCGATGAGCTGACGAAATCACGGCGCCTCCGCCGCCAACGATCGGGTCGTTCGTTCTCGAGAGCAGAAGCTCCGCCCTCCGGCCCTCCGATTTGAGCGGCGAGCCGGGCGAGCCGGCGAAAAACGCCGGCAGTGCGGAAGCGGCAAACACAAACTCGTGACGTGTTTGGATGTTGTTTATTTACACAATATGCTCGGGATGTCGATTGCGCGTGGTCCTCTGCTGGCTGCTCGGTTGCGTTTCGCACACTTTAAAATTGATTTTAAATGTGTTCTAGGCTGTAATCTCCCGCTGATATTTTGCAGATGATGTATATGTGTTCACACCAATCTATCTTCGAAGTTATCTCGCCTTCAAAATTTGTGTCAGTGCCCCTTTAATATGGAAAAAACTAAGGGATTTTGGATCGGACAATTGGGAACAAAACCATCCAGATTCGCTGGTATTATTTGGGATAGCGCCCCACTTCACTACCTCGGCGTGCCGTTACATCAAATACGGAACACAGGGCCTCATTGGTCATCAGCGCTCACGCAAGTTAAGCGCGCATCGCGGGCATCGAATGTGCGAGACCTTACTGTGTTTGCACGTGCAAGAGTGTGCAACGTCTTCCTTGCCACAAAGCTCCTTTATGTGCTTCAAGTGCTTCACTGTGCGCGAGCAAAAGTTCAGGCCCTACATAAAGTTTTTGCAACATATGTGTGGGGCTCTCAATGGGAACCTATGCGCAGGGACAACTTGTTTCTTCCTTTAAAGGCAGGGGGTGTTGGGCTCATGCATTTGTTTGTGCACCAACTTTTGTCTCGTTTTTTCTTCTACAAATTGGTTGATCACCCACTTTTACAAACTGTACTTCAGCAGCGCATAAGTTTCCATTTGCCTTTTTCGCTTGTATGTACGGGCGAAGTCAATACGAAGCCTCCATGGGGATTTCTCAAAGAGGTCGTGGAGTCATTTAACTTTCTTACCGCGCGGTTTTCCTTGGAATATTTGTTCAGCATGTCAAGGAAAACTATGACGAACTCTCTTATTGAAAGTCTATTCCCGGGGCCTGTTTATCGCCAGCCTTATTTAGGCCACCAGAAAAGCAATGTTTTAAAACGCGTAATGAGCATGTGTATCCCGCCAAATGCGAAAACATTTTTCTTCAAGCTTCATTCTTCCACACTCCCAGTTAAGACATGGCTGCGCGAAAAAGGAATGTCTATTCCTTGGTCGGACAATTGTCGCCTCTGTAATCAACCAGAGACAATTGATCATTGTTTTGTGTTGTGCCGGGACGCTGTGTTCTTCTGGGACGTTTTGCAGCGGACACTAAAAAAGGACATTGACATCCCCCCGTACACCATTCGCTTCCTGCCATTTGAAGATGTTAATAGGGTGCCATATGACGTTTTCGTTCTCCTAACATTGTTTAGCTTGTGGAAGTGCCGCATGACTGATCGGCATGCGGAACCCCCTAGGCCGACCAAGTGCATTTTTCGGGAACAGATGGCGTTGGTGCGGAGCGTTTATGCTGCACAGAGTGATCCACCAGAGTGGCTGCCTCTTTTGGATGCGTGCGTTTGCTTGCCTGAGTTTTGATCTTTGTTCGACTGATGTCCTTGCCCTTTGCTGTCTGTTAGTGTTTATATTGTGTGTTAAGTGTCTTCTCTTTTGAAGTTTTCTAAAATTTCCATGCATTAAAGAAAAAAAAAAGGACTCGTAGTGTAGCAGTTCCGCTCCCGCGAAGCAAACATCCTAACCCGGGTTCAAATCCCGTTACCCCTTTTTTTTTCATTTTCAAGGGTTTTTTATATTTGAATATTAACATTTGTTATCACTCATATAATCTATTTATGACATCTTTATGCATTATAAATAGAATTTCGGGTGAAACGCATATACGCAGCCGGGGCACGTGCTGCTGGGATGAGTCTTGCTTGATGTATTTTCTGCCCATAACCATATACCAGCCGAAGGAAGGGCCGGTGGCGGTGTTTTAAACGTCTGGATGGTCCATACTTACTTGCTGAGTGGTTGGCAAGTTCGATTAAGCCATTGCGTGCCGCCGCTGGCCAGCTAACCCTTGATTTATGGTTACTGTGGTGGCTGCCGCTTCCGAACTTCCCGGGTTTAGAATATCAGAAATAATAGCTTGCCTGAGGAAACTTGGTCTCCCGGTGATTGCGTTGACGATTTCTGTCGATTGGTACTGGTTTCGCGGCCTTGCAGCCACTTGGTGGCCCGGTCTTCGAAGCGGTACCTGGTGGAGCCGATGTGAAACACGCCCGCAACGGTTGGTCCCCTCAAGGAAGGAGGGGTTTGCCACTGTTTCGAACCGGAACCGAATCGGTGTTTTTGCGCAAACTGAAACCATACCTCACCATACCCGAGTCAGAAAACTGAAGAGAACAAAAAATTATGGCTTCCGGTTCACGGTCCAGCCATACACGATTAAAAAAAGTGCCGTGAATACCGTCCTTTTCAATATACCATCAACCATGCTATAGTTAAAGGACGAAAACGAAGAGGGTCGCCACGGCCTCATTCGTAATTCTGGAACCGCCCCCTTCGGTTGGTAGAGCGTGAGCGACTACGATGCTGGGCGAGTCGAGCAAGGCGGCAGGAGACACGCTTGAGACGAGCAAGCGTGTCAAGACGGAACCGAACAGCTCGTCGGCTAAGCAGCCGCAACAGCCTCCCCTGAATCTATCGTCGCTGAAGGGGGACCTGCGGTTGACCTACGGTGGCCGCGCCGCAGGGCTGGTAGACCGCTATTTCCGCTCCATGCTCGACCTTGCCGTGTTCTCCAGCAACGCGACCTTCCTGGTGCGATGTCGCGCCTTGGGCGTCGTGCCGCGGGAATACCGCGTCGATTGTCGGGACATCAAGTACACCCATCACGTGGTTCGCATCCTAGACGAGTGCAGCTTCCGGCTTATGCTCGCCGACCTGGACTACAATCGCCTGCGCAGGGCTCAGGTGTCCCGCCTCCTGGAGCGCCTGCACAAGGACCTGGGGAAGGTCATGTCCCCGGAAGACCTCAGACGCATGGTGGTCCTGGGAGAGGCCAAGTACAAGAACATTTTCGAGGCCACCAGGGACAAGAAGCGCGGTATTTTCGCCGAACTGCGCAAGGAGTACGGCATCGACTAGAAGTAAGGTGACGACGAGGCCTGACGCGGAGGACGCTCCTCAGCAGCCGGACCGCACGCGGTTGGCCAGACTTTTCTTCTCGACTAACTTTTCCCCCTTCTCTGTGTACCCCCCTCCACTCGCGCAACGCACATGCAGCAAGAAAGCCCAGTCGCTCTTTCGACGGTACTGATCGGTGCCTGAGTGTAGTTTTGCCGCGGCAAACTGCAGGCCAACAATCCCGGCTTCTTGACTCTTGTAGACTTTGGGGCATGTCTTCTTTCTTTTTTGTTCTGCTTTTGCCACTTTTGCTTTTGTTCTCCTTTGTAACTTCCATGGCACAATATAAAGTTGAAGCTCTATCTCTTGTCGTGAGTTGCGGAAGAAGATGCTGTTGGTGGCGTTGCTACCTTGCGTAAACGAGATATCACACTCTCCGCAGCAAGCACGCCACGAGCTTACTGCCCTCCGCACCGCTAATCACCGGAAACCTAATTGTAATTAGAATGCATTTTGTAATTTCCTTAACAAGTGTCCGCACCTGATGAATGTAAACGCTGGAGAAGTGTGTTTCGGCGTGGAAAAAAAAATTCCCCCGCACCTCCCCGAAGGGAATCGTACAGAAATGCGAATGCATTGGGTGCACCGATGAGTGTGTTGCGAGTAATGGCGTAATTAATGACGAGAATGTGAACGTAATCATCTATTCATCAGCACCTGTTTGTGTTATCGTTGTACCTGACGGCCACAATCACTGCCTTGTGATCGCTAAAGTGCACGGTCAAAGGGTCTTTGAGAAGCATACGCGCGTCACAGTTTCGCGTAAAGACCAGATCAATGCAACTCCCGTGAATGGTAGTGGGGCACGTGTCGAAGCCGGCAGAGAGACAATGCATAGAGTGCCTGGTCTGCATGTACTCGACCAGCCACTCGCCACTCTTCTTGCGCACGTCAACGTTGAAGTCGCCAACCAAGACTATGGGGTCAGAGGGTTTGGAGCGCACGCGCACACTTTCCATAGCCGCGTCCAGCTGCGCGGCAACGGCGTCTCGAGCGAGGTTGGGCGCGAGGTACACGGTAACCACAAAGACTCCGTCTCCGGTGTAGGCAAGGGTGTACAAGTCCTTGTACGGAGACGTGTCTCGAACGGGAGACGTGGCATCGGCGTGCGATATCAAGTTCCCATACACGTTAGACACGAGACTAACACCGCAGTACTCGCCGTCCTTGCCGCTTCGAGCAAGCTAGTACAGCTCGCTTCAAGCGCATGCGTTCGGCATTGAGCGCGGAGAGATAACACCTGCGGGCGCACGCCGACGGAGCACGACAACCCCCGACTAAGAAATGCATTCGCATTTACGACGACGACGACGACAAAGGCAGAACTACGAGGCGCGCGCTCACGTGCGCTCGCGCTGGAGGAATGCAGGCGCACGCCGCTCGATGGACGCAAGACAACCCCCGACTAATAAATGCATTCGCATTTAAAACCATCCCTGTGGTTTCCGAATAACACACGTAGTGACCAAACACGAATAACTTGTTCTTCTCCCCTGCCTTCAACCTTCGCACGAGAACAAACGAAAAGGCGGATTTTGCTCTAAACATTACTTCCATTCTGATTGCAGACAACCAGACATGTCATGACTGCAAAAGCAGGACCGGCAGCACCGGCAAGTTTGCGTTTACTAACCAAGGCGAACAACATTATATATATATATTGTAACGTAGTATTTTGGTTACATACTGCCGCTACTGTAGCATGAAGATCGGAAGGAAAAAGTTGAGACGTCGAAGAAGTTTTAAGGTTAACTTGTTTACTTTACTGGTAACATTGATGAAATTTGGCACATACAAACTTGAAACAATTACACTTATTACATAGATGAAAAAGACAGTCAATAGATTAAGAGTACTTAACGAAACATGGTTGGCGGGCGAAGGGCTCCCGGCGTCTGGCCCCGACGATCGGCAGCAAGCGGCTCTCCCGGTGTTGCTCGCCCTCTCGCTCCCCAGAGGGGCCGCGTTATATTTGCTTTGGGGGGACGCATTGGGGGAAAAAGCGCATCCTAGCGTGTGCGGACCGGGTGGGAAAAGGCTAAGGCACACCCGCAGCCAATCAGGAAGACGCTTCTTAGCTCCAATCAGACATGTCCCCGCCAAAGTGAAAAAGAAAAAGTTCACACACAGAAGACACAAAGTTTCGACTCGAAAACGCGCCTGGAGAATTACGGGCGTAGAGCAAGTAGTTAGATAAAACGCACTAAAGTAAACAAGGGAAAAGGGAAGGTCTTCGGAAGAACACAGCGGCCCGCGTAGGCGCGCAACGGGGGGTCGGAGACGCCAGGGCGTGCGGTAACAGAGGCCGAGGCGAGGGTTCGCTTCCCCCAACAGCCGTCGTCTCCCGGTCGGCCGACGGGCCGACACACGTGCCGGAGCCGTTTCTCAGAAAAATAGGGGGCCACCGCCCAGCCGCGTCCGAAGCGCTTTCGCACACAACATTTTGGAGGAAGAGCCCTGGCTGTGGGCAGAACTTAAAAAACAACCAGAAAACATCAAGAGATCTCCGCTTCGCGACAATATATATATATATATATATATATATATATATATATATATATATATATATATATATATATATATATATATTCCAGGGAGCGGTACAACTTTGAAGATGGCAGAGAACACAAGAAAAGGAACAACTTCGAACAAGGTAAAAGCACGATTGTTGCCAACGTTTCAGCAAAGAGACTTGCTTTCGTCAGGGCAACCTCTCGCCTGGCTGGCACGCTTTATATAGGGGTAGGTCCCCAGGAGAGAGGAGAGAAGGCAAGAAGGAAGTGAAATTGAGAAAGCGGATTGGTTTGGGAGTATGTCGGGAAAGATATTGAGGGGGGAAGAAGGTTGTATAGTTTGAGCCGCGAAGTAGGTCGCAGTGAAGTCAGCCGGGGGTTGATATTCCGGGAATTTTTTTGAGGAGAAAGGATGAGATTGTTTTTGTTGACCCGCCGCACGGCATACCGCAAGGTTCTCAGAACCGCCGGAAGCAGAACAGGCGGTGAGAGTGGGGTCAGAAGCTATCAGAAGCTACCTTATCAGAAGCTACCTTATCAGAAGCTACCTTATTAGAAGCTATCTGCAAGCCTCAGGTCAAAAGAGAAGGTAGAGAAGGGGGGAATAACTAGGTCAAAGAAAAAAAAAGAGGAAAAAAAGGAAAATGAAAAGAAAAGAAAAGGAAAAAAAAACAGGGGGGGAAACCACACAAACCCACACACAAAAGAAAAAGCAATAACCCGACAACTGAAATGGCACGTGTCACCCACGGCAACATTCCTGGAACAGGCCCATCCTGAAACTCAAAAACGAAAAGCTAAAGTTAGAGTGACGTACGGGGCACAAGACAAAGCGGAGCAAAAAAAAAGAGAATTAAAAGAAATAAAATGGAATACCAAAAGCAAAGGTTGGAGGGACGCGGGCGCGTACTAAGCTGGAAGCTAAGGAATGAAACAAAAGGAATTAGGTGACCAGGTAAAGAGCAGAGGGAGGGGTCATAGTCTTTGGATAAGGTATATGTAAGACGATGCCCAATGCTGTATTCTCGGTGAATATCGCAAGGATTCCAAGTTGCCCCTAGGCGCATTAATTCCAGCAGGTTCCATGGCGTTGAATTTGTGAATTAAATAGGATTCTCAGTATTTCCTGTCCCTAGGAGACTTAAAGTTTGTCTGAAGTATATGCAACTTAAGGTCTTTTATCTTTAAAATATCTTTTAGATTCCTGTTTTTCCGGTAGGTAACCCTTGGTGCTTTCGGGAAAGTCTTTTTAAGTTGGTCGTTACTGGCTAAAATGGGGTAGTACTTCCGCAGTATACTGTTTACGTTTGGGAGGGCGTTTGAAAATTTAGGTATTAGGGCAGGCGGCCTGGCGCTTTCGTTTTGTCGCTGGTTGTTGAGCACGTCATCGCTTTTGAGATTAAACGCCCGTTGGTACGCCTGATCCGGCGAGTTTTTGGGATGGTTCCTGTTCATAAGGGTGGACTTGACTTCGTCTAGGTGCTCTACGTAGTCACTGTCATCACTGCATACTCATCTAAGCCTGGTGGCTTGTCCTACAAAAATCCCTTGCTTGCAGTGTCTCGGGTGATGGCTTTTATAATCTAGGTACTGCTGCCTGTCTGTTGGTTTTCTAAAAAGCGTGGTTTTAAGTTTACCGTTGTCTAGAATGACGGTAGTATCGAGGAAGTTCACTTCTTTTTCAGAATACTGGCAGGAGAATTTAATAGTCGGATGCGAAGAATTAAGATGAGATATAAACGTTTCTAGAGTCGCGCGACGGTGTTCCCAAATCATGAAGAGCCTTTCGGTATGCCGTGCGGCGGGTCAACAAAAACAATCTCATCCTTTTTCCTCAAAAAAATTCCCGGAATATCAACCCCCGGCTGACTTCGCTGCGACCTACTTCGCGGGTCAAACTATACAACCTTCTTCCCCCCTCAATATCTCCCCCGACATACTCCCAAACCAATCCGCTTTCTCAATTTCACTTCCTTCTTACCTTCTCTCCTCTCACCTGGGGACCTACCCCTATATAAAGCGTGCGAGCCAGGCGAGAGGTTGCCCTGACGAAAGCAAGTCTCTTTGCTGAAACGTTGGCAACAATCGTGCTTTTACCTTGTTCGAAGTTGTTCCTTTTCTTGTGTTCTCTGCCATCTTCAAAGTTGTACCGCTCCCTGGAATATATATATATATATATATATATATATATATATATATATATATATATATATATATATATATATATATATATATATATATATATATATATAGTATGTATGTGCGTGGCGTTTTTTGAAGAGCGAGGATCTTTAGCAAATCGTAATATTTTGCGCCCGAGGTGAAAAATACCAGAAATGGACGAGCGCGCGCACGTGAGTGCGGGCCTTGCGGCGACCGCCCGGCAGTTAACAAAACCAAGAAAATGTCTAGCACTCGCATGTGCGTGCCTCGGGGTGACCACCCAGAGTCCCCTGCGCATGTTTGTCCAGTCAAGCATACCACGTAGGGAGTATGGTCAACATTGCGGCGACCCCTCGGCAGTTAAAATTCCCCGCATTTCCCCGAGGGGAAGAATGTGAAAGTGCGAATGCACGAGTTGAATTTGCGCGGTTCGGTAATGTTCGCGAAAGAGAGATCACACACACACACACACAACTACAAAGAAAGAAAGATGCATTTATTCACAGACACCTATTTGTGTTGTCGTTGTACTTGATTGCTAGAGCGGATCTCAGCTTTGAAATTTCGTGTCAGTACTCCTTTAAGCGGGTGCATTAGCCCTTCTCACGCCCGATTCTTGGCCAATCCCCCACGTAGGTATGTGCCATGTCAGCGGCCAGGCAGCGCGCGCCCATCTCCCCCCGTTGCCAAGGAAGACGAGGAGATTCCTGGCCAATCCCCCACGTGGGTATGTGCCATGTCAGCGGCCAGGCTGCGCGCGCCCATCTCCACGTGCGCGGACATCGCCGGTGGACGCAGGTTCAGGGTCGCTTAAGAAGTGCATTGCACTTAAAAAACTCCGGACAATGCTGAGTGCTCGGGCATGTGTGCGTGCTTCGCGGTGACCGCCCAGCGTCATCGGAGCACCTTTGCCAGCCTAGCATACCCATTTGGGAAATTGGCCAAGATTGGCAAAAAAAAAAAAAAAAAAGATCTCTAGCGTTTGCCGTAATCGTAGTAATACTTGCTCGGAATGAGAAAGACACTTCATTGCGTACGCCCTTCCAGTCCAATGATTATCCCTCCCAAAAAATGAGGGAAGCTAACACTTATAGCTACAATGATGGAGTAAAGGTTGTTACGGCAGCGAAGATGCAAACCGGCAGCAACCGTGGACTTAAATCATCGTAATGGTCGTTAAGGTTGCGTACAGCTTCGCTAACTTCACGTTTTACGCGTTAGTGTGATATTCCTTCATTTTTTTTAAATGAGCCAAATCCACAAACCGAAACTAAGTTAGATAAAACTGCAGTGACAAGAAAAACTCGGTAGCTTTCACTTAAAAATGAGGATGCAGGGATATTTCTGAGGTAGCGCCCTGAAAATATGTACGCAGATCGTAGTTCGTATCGAAGGTGAGTTAGATCCCGCTGTTTCACGGATTAAAATGAGCCAAATCCATCTGCCTAATGGGACTTTGATTTTGGCTTGACGGTTCGGACTGTTTCATGGATGTTTTCAGAATTTTTTTTTTATTTTTGGAGCTGGCTTATCACGAAATCAGACGGCAGTTAGGAGATCAGCGAAAGATTTCTCCCCAGACGTCGACGAAAACGGGAACGGAAGAAGACGTGAACGAAATGAAACTGAAAGATGTGAAACTGTGAAACAATAATTTCATCTCGTCTCCCCCGTCGCTACGGAGTATTTCTAGTCATATTTATTGTTTAACTCATATATTTACCATTTTGGTAATTAACTAAATAGCCGCCACTTGCAATCCCCGGCAAATCCCCCCCCCCCCCTTTATGGGTGCGAACAAATTCATGAAGGTGAAGAAGAAGATATGAGGAGCCTTCTTCTGAAGCGTTTTGAAAATTCATGGAAAGGCAATTAAGAGATTGCTTACGTCGAGATGGTTTCATGTGTGCCCCCAAAAATTATCCTACAGACGAATTCGAAAAGAGGTGCTAATGCTGCTGAGAAGACTCACCATCCCTTAATGTATAGTTATACTGTTCTTGAAGCCCTTTTGCACGTGTTTAATGCCTTTTCCTTCAAAACTCCAACCCACCATTATTGAAAGTCAATTTAAATAAAGTTTTCATAAAAATGCCACATCAACTTGAGTGTTTCGATTTAATACGAGCCAAATCCAAACTAATCTCAATATTTCTGAAATTGACCTCATAATTTTTAAATACTTGTGGCCATATACTTTCCCTAGCTGACAAGTAAAACATATAGAATAGCTTTGACAGCAGTTAGGTCCCGTAACAAGCATCCGCTTATCTCTCAAATTCGCTTTAGGTGAATTGGGCTCACTAAAATAAAGCCTCATATAACGAATATAAAATAATTAACGCATGAAGGCACCTTTTTTTCTTTTCAAAGAACCTCAACTACTGCCTCCTGTCTTGCAGGAACTACGTGCTTCGTCTAAAAAAAAAAAGGCAGCGCTGAAGTGAACGAAATATGCCGAAAGGCTGCCGTTATGACGAGACGGGCCCTGTGTTGTTTCTGCAGCCCTTCTCCCGCCGCGGCCTTTGGCTGTTTTGTTTTCATTAGGGGTGCTTTATTTTTGGAAATAAAATTGACCGGCAAGTCAGCTTTCAATTTTCAGGCAACTCGCGTTCAGGGACGGGCGGAGTCTAAACGACGAATTAAAGACCCTTGATTGATTGATTGTGAGGTTTAACGCGCCGACGCAAAGCAGGCGATGAGGCGCGCCGTAGTGGAGGGCTCCGGATTAATTTTGACCACCTGGGGATCTTTAACGTGCGCCGAAATCTCGTACACACGGGGATTTTTGCTTTTCGCCTCCATCAGAAAAGCGGCCGCCGCGGCCGGGAATCGAACCCGCGACCTCGTGCTCAGTAGCGCAACGCCTTAGCCACTGAGCCACCGCGGCGGGTAATTAAAGACCCTCACCTTTTTTTTTTTAAAGACCCTCCCCCCTCCAAAAAGGTGATCTGTTCTCAGCTTAAAGAACTAATTTACACCTTCCGATCGGTGATCGTCTATCTGTGAGTTGGATTCCGCCTAATTGCGAGAGATGCGTGAAAGGCGGAAAAGGGCAGTTTCACACACACACACTAACATGCGGTGGCTATCCCAAGACACACGCGATCAAAGCACTAAAGGGAGGTGGGATGAAGATCAAATGAAGCTTATTAATAACAAAATATTGGCTGAAAATCTACAGCCGGTGTGTACAAACAAATTACTCCACGTAACCAAAGAATCGAATTGATCCGTAACAGTCACCCTAAGTATGTTTTTCTTTGTACGCTGGGTTAAAACATTGTATCCCTGGTTTAAACATGGACCTTTCAATGTGCACTGCCTCCTCAGAGGAGCAAGAAACTGATAGAACTAGCGAAATGAATTTAGAACGCTAAAAATCAACGATTGGGAGTACTATTTAGGGTGTACGAGTTGCTAAACAAAAACGCATTGCTAAACAAAAACGGGAGACCCAGTAGTGCTGCTCGGCGGGCCTTGTCCACCAGTCGTTGCTAGTCGTGAGGGCGTGAGGTGGTCAGCTGGTCCTCCCACTGCTCCAGGGTGGGGTTCCAAGGCTTCTTGGACTAAGGAGGCCTCCCACGAAGGAACTCATGCAGTTCAATAAATGCTTATTCTTCCTCCTGAGTACGTCCTCAACCATACGACTTCTCATGCAAGAAACATGCTGTTTCATGCAAGGACACAAGGCGCACATGGGGTGCGTGTGGGCGTCTGGGTTTGTAAAATGCGCTACCCGGCCGCCCACACGCACCCCACGTGTGCCTCTTTTTTGCATCGTATGCAGTGTAGCCCGGTTATAACGAATTCGGCGGAAATCAGAAATTACTTCACTATAACCATTTCTTCGTTTTATCTGGATTTTAAAAGATTGCAAGCATCGAGTAGAACGAGCAGAAAATTTTATTCACACTTTCTCAAAATAGTGGCTGAGGGTACTCTGCACGCGCTTCGTGAGCGCACTTTTCAATGTCGAAGTGTGAACCGACGCCCGCTTCTGAACTCAGGTACATACGCAAAGTGTCAACGGCTGCAGCAGCTGCTCCGAAGGTCACTGGCTGAGGCGCTTCACCGGCGTCATCTTCGGTGTCCGAGACGCTGTCATCGGCGATCGTTTCCTTTTCAGGAACGCCTTTCTTTTCGCCGTAGGCGTTCCGGGTCTTACTGGACTCGACATTTGCACTTCGCCAAGAAAGGCCAGGGAAGAAAAAGTCCAGGCATGTCAGGATAAACATTTAGAAAATTAACCAAGTGGCCGTCAGTCATATAGATACGAAGATAAACAAGACTGACTCACGCGAAGTGCCAGAACCACAGACTCACTGAGCTAGCGTCGTCAGCGCGGGAAGGCAGGTTGGTTGATTGGGCACAACGTTACTAGAATAGCTATTCTATTGGGCAGGTCACTTGGTCATAGCTATCGCTTGGTTTAGCTGGTGGCGTGGCGCCGTGAAAAAAAAAATCAATTTAGGTGGGGGTGGTAACACGCATTTATTTTATGTAAGTACAAGGGAGACAAAGACGCCATGTTACGCTTTAGCGAGTTTTGTTGTCTAGGGGAGATGGATTAGGTAATGGGAGTTGTGGAAAAAGTAGAATACATCCAATGGTGCATCCAAATGGGTGTAGTATTAAAGGAAATGGTGAAGGCCAGAGTTCTCGACAAAGTTTCGTAGAGCGGCAAGCAGGCGCCGCTCTTCGCTCTGATTGAAACTGCTTGGATAAAGCCAATCATTAAGGCTCGGTGGGATTGCCAATCCTACGGTGTTGAAGGCTTGTTGTCGACAGTCGGCAAAACGAGGACAGTCCCACAGGATGTGCGCAATGTCATTATTGGCTGAACACCGCGAACACTCGGGGGCATATAGGCTGCCGAATCTTGTGGCGCGAAAGTGTGGGGTTCTTGCCGATCCAGTTCAAATCCTGTGAACGATCGTGCGCCATTTCCGGGGCGAATGCTGAGGTATGACTGGACGCTTCACTCCTAGAGCCGGTCGTAGTTGCAACTTCCTTTCCACCTTGCGGCGGGTGTAAAATTCCGAGCTCAAGTAGGTGCAGGTTCCTCCGCTCTGTTTTCACAGTTCTCATCCGTTTGCTCATCCTGAGATGCAGATGATGGCACTATGACCGAAGGAAGCTCAGGAGAATGTCCATGCTCAGAAGAGAAGGGGTAAGCCCGGGTGATGCAGCTTTTTCCAGTTGATGTGTCCCTTGCGGCTTGTTGCGCAAGTGCGTGGGCCTTGCCATTGCCTGAGATTCCCGCGTGTGCCGGTATCCAGAAAAAGGTCACAAGACGTCCGTGGGTCCGCAGCGTGCTGACTCGTCGCCGGATATTTAAGATGACCTCGGAGGTTTCATCTGGTCGTTTTAGACGGCGTAGGACATTGATCGCGTCTGTAAGGATCACCGATTCTTTGAAACGTTCTTGCGTTTCTAGCCACTGAACAGCTCGCTGAATGGCTATCAGCTCGGCCATCTCAGGTGTCGTGTTGTCGAAAAGGTGTATCTTACGCTTTTCATCGCATTCTGGACACACGAAGGCAGCACCCGCACGCCCAGTGACTGGGTCAACTGAGCCGTCGGTGAAAACCCTGAGAGCGGTGTTATACTTCTCGTCTAGGCGTTAAGTGCCAAGGATGCTCGGGCCAGTTTCCGTTGTTCGGCCCTCCAGCCATGAAGGCTGGTGTGGTGTCCAGGGATTGGAGCACATGCGGGCACATCTGCTGTCCACGGTGCTTGCGGGAACTGCCTTCTGGGTCCTTGCAGTTGCTGTTTGAGATGTTGCTTTATGATGCAACGTCCGGCTGGTGTCATAGCTAGGCGATGCTGCTGTGCTAGATGCATGTCGGAGGTGAGGTCGGCAAGGGTGTTCATGTCAGCCTCCGTGTAGAGGAATTTAGGAGTGCACCCGTGCACCTGCATGCTTTGCTTTTTGTCCACAAAGTGGCACTACGAGCGGTAACTGGGAGCTCCAAACATGGGTTCAAACGAACAAGGGGTACTATACAGCGCGAAGAGAAACGTGATGGCTTGGTGAGCCAAAACTGGAACCAGCCGGCACAGCCAGCGGTCGGCATGCCTGGCATAAAAAAAAAACGGAGGCGCTCGCTTGGTTTAAGACGGCGGCCGAACAGCGCTGGCTGTGTGATGGAAGTGAGCTTTCGCAAAAGGAGCCGAGGTGGACAAAAGGGCGAACGATGCTAGCGGAGGCGCCCGGTAGTCAAGATTTGGCGGTTTCTTTAGCTTTTATTCACCGGAAAGCTAGAAAGGGTATTTAAATATAGGGTTTTTGCGCCTTCCGGGAAAAAAAAAATACTTCGATATGTCCGCTGACTTGCAGTTCTCTACTTCGTTAAAACTGGACCAAAAAGGCATTGAAAATGCGAAAATTGGAACGCGAATCCAAAATCCCTTCGTTATAACCGCTGTTTTGCTATAAGTTTGCTGCACTGTAATAGGAATCGCCGAAATAACGCCCTTGTAGGAGGGTTAAACCGGCCTAAAAGATAACAAGATATTCTTATTTTAAAAAACAATGCGTACAATTCACCTAGCAGAACTGCTGCAGCAAGAAAAGTGCTGGTGTTCGCGAAAAAAAAAAAAATTAGTTGTACTGGAGCTTGAAGCCAGACCGTTAACGTGAAAACCCACGGCTCTACACCTAGACCACTGAGGCCGAGCAGGGGAACCGCACAAGCAGTTGCTAATGAGAATAGAAGGAGCGTTCTAAATCAAACTCGTAGACGGCGCGAGAAGGGGGGGGGGGTGCGTCTAGACGGCCAGGTTTATCAAATACGCGTCCCTATAGCATTTATTGTTACTGTAAAACAATGTTCGTGTGGGACTGGGGCGTGATTTTAGTTCAGTTATCTATACCCGACCCAATCATCTCTTTTAATGTAGTGCGATTGATCATATACAAAAATACGCCTGCTTTGGTTCCCTGCCTTTGACCAAGTTGTGTTGCATTGTACACACCACTATATGTTACAACTGCAATTACTGTTTCTGCTGCTTCTACTACCCTCTGAAAACTGCAAACCAGCACTTACCCCCACAACACCCTTATCTAGGCCATGTTTCCCATACTTAACACCGCTACATGCCAAAAGTGCCTCCAATTAGGTGCACTCTTTATTCTTAGGTACACTCTTTATTCTTTCAGCCAGCGTCTCCAGAATGAAAACTAACTTGAATCTCCCATCTCTGACGTCACGACGAAAAATTGCACGTTTATGCTTATTCCATAAAATATATTCACACAGCATGCTTCACAACGCACTACTTAGTCCCCCTTCATACGTATCTTCTCGTTTAGACCATGCTCACAAAGTTGGTATTCCTACTTGCAACACCAAGGCCTTTTCTCACTCTTTCATTCCACGTACCTCTAGGGACTGGAATCATCTTCCTTCTGATGTCGCTACGATTAGCAACCCGGACTTGTTTCATTCTGCTGTGTGCAACGTCATCACCTAGATTTGTCTATTGTCTGCAGCGATACAATGGTTCCTGCCAATCCCACTTGTTTTGCTGTTTTTTTAATGAGTCTGGCCATGAACGCCAAAACTGACACGAAATTGCAACTGACTTCCTGTAATACTCCTTACAACATGTATACCTTAGCCGCGTTTCTCACGTTGTAAAAGAATGATTACAACCTTATTTACTGTTTTACGTTTGTTTTGGAGGTGATATGTACTCGCAATGTGTTCGTTGTACTGCATTTTTCTTATTTCTTGTTATGTATTCACCCACCCCCCTCTTCAATGCAATTGCCTTGAGGGTATTCCAAATTAAAAATAAATAAATAACAGTTGCATGCCTACACACACCAGCTTTCTCCCACGCCATAACATTACATCAAATCATAGGGTGGAGCTGCTGACCATCTCAGCCCCACCCGTCCAGCGTATGTGCTGGTGGAGAGGGCTCATCTCCCCTCCAAGTCCCAAGGTACTGGATTGGGGACACCTCCCATCTGGAGAGCTCTCGAAGATCGCGCTTGCTCTTAAATGAAAGTGATCCACTCCACTATCTTGGGTTTCCAGCATTGTATCTTTAACAGCAGGTACCCCTCCATTTTTGCTCCCTGGTACGTTCGTCTTTGTATTTTATTAGGCGAGCTGTTCTTGGTAAAAAACGATGAAAGAACTCCCAAAAATACACGTGTGAAGTTCAGGAGCGACGCGTGGGGTTGAAGAGGTTTGAATGCTCAGTCATAACTGTATACATAGGCAATGGCGATGGAGCTTTCAGATCTCTTTGTGCTGATGATGACATTGATCTCACCAGTGAACATCAACCGTACTGTGTTCACAATCATCCTGATATTTCCCGTGAGCATGGTCTGCCTTTTCCACTACAATCACTTCACTAGAATATTCTGCCAAGCAACTTTGTTCAAGCCAAGCCGCATCTGCCACCGCATGTATTGAAATACCCAGTTTTGGGCAAATAATGGTCCTATCACCATCAATGCCTTATAAAAAAATCTTTTATTTTTTCGTAATCTAACCCAAAATGTTCCACGTCACTGATGATACTCGTCATATTCAACAGTCAACTGTTTCCATTTTTTTGCGGCGTGCTTCTCAGTTCTAATGTTCTTGTATCTAATATGTGTTTTGTACCTTTCTCTCGCATGTAAACGCCTGTGCTCGTTTTGTGGTCACCAGTTCTATTTATGCGTTTTCACTGTGGCTGTCCCTTCTACAGTAACACCCCCTGGGCGAACTGTAGGTGTTTACAATCAACACTGTTTTATGGAACTGATACAGGTGGTTATATGGCGAAAGGAAAAAAAAAAGGGGGGGGGGCGTGTTACCGGTGTTTCGAACCGGAACTGAAGCACTATTTTT
Source organism: Haemaphysalis longicornis (assembly GCF_048455015.1). Taxonomy (NCBI): domain Eukaryota; kingdom Metazoa; phylum Arthropoda; class Arachnida; order Ixodida; family Ixodidae; genus Haemaphysalis; species Haemaphysalis longicornis. The sequence continues at coordinate 382,721,392 of NW_027526203.1, read as the reverse complement.
CCAGGCCTACACCCAAACCCGAATCGTAATGTTTTACCCCGGCAAACTCGAATTAGAAATGAAAGGAACAAAAAATTATGTTTATAGGTTCACAACGAAACGGTTCAACCATGAAAAACTGCTGTCAATGCCGTTCTTTTTCATCTACCATCAACCTCGCTGCAGGTAAAGGAAGAAGACGACCGCTTCAGACTCCTTTTTCATGCACTGAGGAACATCATCATCATTATCGCCGTCGTCATTATCGTCATAATCCCCCTATTCTCATTCGGAATGCTGACGGCCGCCCCCTTCCGCTAGCGGAGCGTAAGCCTCTACACTGCTGGACGGGACGGGACAACAAGGCGGACGGGACACTCTTGAGATCAGCGCGCTCGGCAAGGTAAAAGTGCATATGTCGTCGGCTAAGCAGCCGCCCCTGAACCCCTCGTGGCTGAGGCGGCACCTCCGCGAGACCTACGGCCGCCGCACGATGGTGCTGGTAAAACAGTACTTCCGCTGCATGTCTGACCTCGCCATGTACACCAACAACGCGGCCTTACTCCTGCGATGCCGCGCCATGCGCATCGTCCCGCCGGAATACCGCGTCAGGAGCCGTGACACCACGTGCACACGACAGGTGGCTCGTATCCTGGACGAGTGCAGCTACCGGCTCATGCTCGCCGACCTGGACTACAACCTGGTGCGCAAGTTGCAGGTGTACGCCTTCCTGGAGCCCCTGCTCAACAAGCTGGAGGAGATCATGTACCCGGAGGACCTGAGCCACATGGTGGTGCTGGCCGAGGCTATGTACGGGGACGTCTTCGGGGACTAGCGCGGCATGTTTGCCGCACCGTTCAAGGACTACGACATTGACTCGAAGAAGGAAGATGCCACTGAGGAGGGCCTCGGCGTACGCTCCCCTGAACCCGGATAGCACGCGGTGGACAAGACTTGTTTTATCGACGACACCTTCACCAACTCCTTTTCCCCTTACCCTCACGTACAACGCACGGGCCACAAGAAAACGCAGTCACTATTTCAACGGTGTTGAGCAACTTTTGAGTACTTGTACCGCGCCAACTTGCAATTAAGCAATCCAGGTTGCTGACTGTTGTGGACATTGGCGGCCCGCAGGCCAGCCTAAACAGTTTTGCACTTCTTTCTTTTTTGTGTGTCCCAATGCAAAGTTGAACCTCTTCCTCGGTCACGCCATGGGCAAGGGTATCCTGCTGATCACACTGGAAGCTTGCGCAACAGAGTTGTCACGCTTTGTGCCGCTTGTGGGCTGTATTAAAGACAGGCTTCACCCTTTTCTTACATAGGTATACCGCTCCTCCTATAGACCATGATTAGAGCACAAGCTTACGGCCCTGCGCACCAGTGAGTGCCGACACACTAAATGAGCCTACTTGACACATTTTTATAATTTTATTAATGAGGGTTCACACCTGGCAGGTTCAAATACTGGAGGAGTTTCCGCTGGAAAAAGAAAAACACACCCGTTCGCGTGCTTTGCGAATAACATGCGTTATGACTGGACGCTCATAATTTTGGTTCTTCTTAGCAGCCTTGAACCATCGAAGTGAACAAACGATATTTATATATATAGCACAAACGACTCTAAGGGAAGGAAGCTCAGTTTTTTGGTACTTTTAAAAGGAACTCAGTTACTGCCTTACGTCCGCCCACTCCCCTGTCCTACAGACACTACGCATTGCGTCCTTTGTAGCAAACGGTATACGACGGGAAGGGCACTGTCCCGTTTGTCCAGCGCTTCTCCTGTCTTTTACAGCGAAGCTGTCTATGACTAGTTTCTGAAAACTTTTGCGTCGGCGTTCTAGAGTCGCGTCGACAAAGAATTCCTAATCTTGCAGCAAAGCTTCCTTTCTGGTGAATGCTAGCTATGCAGCTCTCAGGTGTAATGTAGGTAGTATCTTGAAGAAAATCATGCTGAAATTGGCCGCTAGGGCGACTTTATCACATTACGCTGAGTTGAATTTACTTGTAATTGCTTCACAGTGAAGTTGTAAACGTTACGGAATTACCGTCTGTTGTCAATACATGGCCACATGCGAAGGGAGTGCGGTTACAGATAACGGCTGGAACTCTTGCTTTATCGAAACTATCCCGAAACAAATTAAATGGCAGTTAGTCGCTAAAAGGAGAAGGAGAAATCTCTTTATTAATGGAAAACAAAGAGGTCGCCGGCATGTGGTCGCCTACATGCTACTCTGCGCGGATGGGCAGGAAAAAGCAAAGCCACAATAGGAAGTGAGGCTGAAGAGAGAAAACAAAGAAGGAAATAAAAGAAGTGAAAAAAGTGAAAAAAGGGGAGGCAGCCCGTGTGTTTGAGACCGTGAGTGGGCCATGTGAAAAGTCTAGGTGGTTGCATAGTGTGAGGATATTTAGTCCTATATCGTCTCAGCGACACCGATGTCGTGGAGGTAACCAAATAAACCGGCTGACACTTTCCGCTGAGACGAGGGAGATGGCTATGGTCCCAGAAGTGCTTTTAAAGTTAGCAAACTGTGGTTGAGGCACTCGATCTCCTGCGCGAGGTCGTTTCTTGCTTGACAGTAGGCAGGGCACTCTAGTAAAATGTGCTCGACTGCTTCCGGTGAACCGCAGTTGTCACAATAAGGGTACGAGGTTAGGCCAATGTGACAGCGGTAGGTATTTGTGAGAGCTGCGTTGAGACGTAATCGATAGAACAGTCTCTAGTCGACGCGGAACTCGCTCCGGTAGGCGTATGTGCGTTTCCTGGTACGTAGAGCCAGCCGTCGCCTGAGCTTGCTTAGGGGGTTATATCACAGCAACGTACCTATGGCATACAAAACCACCCGAACTGAAATAAATAATAGCCAAAACGGACCTGCAAAGGTTGAAAACCACGGCGTAGAAAAATATTCTGCAGAAATAGCTGAAACCGACCTAAAGGGGCGAAACCCGCAAAAACGTACAAGAAGCAGTAGCTGAAACTGACCAAAAGGCAACGAAAATACCCGAAATCCTATTTATAATGCATAAAGATGTCATAAATAGGTTACATGCGTGATAACAAATGTTAATATTCAAATATGACAAACCCTTGAAAAAAAAAACACAAACAACAAAAACAAAGCGGTAACGGGAGTTAAACCCGGGTTCGGATGTTTGTTTGTTCGGGCGCTTCAGAGGCATCTTGGCCCGATAGTGGTTGATTGGTTCAAAACGAGTGCTAAGCGAACAACAAGTTTCTTGGAATAATTGCTCGAGAGGCATTTCAAAACGTGAAAAAGCAGCAATTGAAAAGGCTATCTGGACTGTGCAAGTTGACAAACTATTACGCGCTTGGTGTGTGTTGGTAAATAAACAAAAAAAGAAAACTTAGTTCTGCTTCCTAGACTCTAGGAATTAGGAAGCAAGAAACAAACTGTTTCATGCAGAGCCACGAGGTCCGTAAACCGGTTAACAGAACTTTTTGAGCTAGATGGTTCATCTCAGCAGTAATAGGGCTTAAAAAAAGGGGGATGAAGATAGAAACAAAAGACATAAGAGCCCAATTGAGCATTTGGGGTTGACTTAATCGGTTCCACTTATATTATCTATTGGCGCAACAAATTCGGGGTATGCAAAAAAGGACATATATATAATTGTATTCAAGCTTTTCTTTCTACTTCAAGTCACTTGAATTGCTGAAGGATACTAATTAGTGGATAATTGGGGTTTTAATCATAACGAAGTTTTATTTTACGGCCTCTGTCTTTCCGGAAATAAATTAGCATTTTGAGGTCCTCACGAATTTCAAAAGGTGAATTAGCCCTGGCCCATCATCATCATCATCATCATCGTCGTCGTCGTCGTCGTCGTCGTATTCTCCTTCATCATCATCATCACCATCATCGTCGTCGTCATCGTATTCTCCTTCGCCCCTAGAGTTTCCCACTAATATACACTAGAGGGAAATCTGTCGCTGCAGTCGCGGGCCGCCGAGGGCGGCGCCATTGCCGCTAGCGACGTCCCTCGCCTACTTGGCTTAGCTAGCAATATGACTTCCTTTTTGTCTCGAAGCCAAAATTAAGAAAAAAGGGTAAAATTTTTTTCTTTTCCGTCGTTCCTGAAGCTTCTACATAATAACTGACAAATTAATGTTTTGGGAGGTCCAATTTTATAATAACAAAATAAATTTGATGAACCTTCTGCAGTAATATGGCTGCTTTCTTGCAGCCAGAGCCAACTTTTCAGCCTGTTCATGAGCTATGTCAAGGACAAGTGGAACGTGCCTGCCCAGTACATGACGGAACGCTCGCCGAAGCACGGCTTCCGCAGACAGTGGCGCCAGATTTCCCTCTAGTATACATTAGTATGAAACCCTATGCCTTCGCCATCACCGTCGCCGTCGTCGTCGTCATCACAATCATCATCATCATACACAGGCGCCAAGACAGGCGCATGCATATGTCATTTGTTTTGTATCTTCGCCCTCGTCTGTTCAGCGCTTTATTCATTTTACTGAGTCCATACTGTGTCCTTGCAGTTGCACTGGCTTTGGCGCGGTTAGCCAGGCTGCCCGTAAGCTATATACTCTTTTTGCAGCTATCTGCCTGACGCCTTTCTTGAGCTTCAATACAAACACTAATCGATTTGCATTATAATTGCCATCCTTTACTCCCGCTCTAAAAATTTCTATTTTTATTTTGTTATTATGGATTCAAAATGATTTCCAACTGGTCTAAGGTATCTTTATACAGTGCCTTGTGATTACTTAAGAAACTGGATGAGTGGCCAATCCTGTGATTGGGCATGTACCCATACTCTAAAAGACAACAACCACAACCGACTCCTTCAGTATTCTGTATCCGCCTCCTTCGTTTGGAAGAGCGTCAGCTACTACGGGGATGGGCGAGTCGAACAAGGCGGCCGGAGACACCCATGAGATGACCATGCTCGACAAGACGCAACTGAACGGCTCGTTGACTAAGCAGCCACAGCAGCTGAGCCGCTCGTCGCTGAAGCGGCACTTGCTCAAGACCTACGGCCTCCGTCCCTTGGATCTGGTAAACCGCTATTTCCGCTCCATGTTCGACGTTGCCGTGTACGCTAGCAATGCGGCCTTCCTGATGCGATGCGAGGCCATGCGCATCGTACCGCGGGAGTACCGCGTCGATTGCCGTGACATAAAGTACACCCATCATGTGGCTCGCATTTTGGACGAGTGCAGCTTCCGGCTTATGCTCGCTGACCTGGACTACAACCAACTGCGCAAGTTGCAGAAATCCCGCGTCCTGGAGCGCCTGCGTGAGAAGCTGGAGAAGGTTATGTCCACGGAGGACCTGAGCAGCGTGGTGCTCATGGCAGAGGCCAAGTACGAGACCATCTTCGAGACTACAAGGGACAAGCAACGCGGCATCTTCACCGACCTTCTCAAGGAGTACGACATTGATAAGAATGAGGAAAATGAGAAGGAGGAGTGACGCGGTGGAGGCTTCTCTGCAGCCAGATCGCACGCAAGGAAGCAGACTTCTTTATCGACATCTTCACCCCAGCCACCTTCTTTTCCAACAAAGAACTCACGTGCAGAGAGAAAACGAAGCTACTGCGTCGACCATGTTCATTGGCGCTTGGGTGCAGTGTTGCCGCGGCAAATTTCAAGTAAACAATCCCGTTTGCTGGCTGTTTTGGACTGTGGCGGCCCGTTTTCATGTTGTTCTTTTGTTCTGCATTTGTAACTTCCGTTTTTCTTTTCTTTTTTACTTTTAAGACAGGTAATAAAGTTAAAACTCTGCCTGTGGCCACAACACGGAGAAGGGGATGGCGGTGGTGGCGCTGCAAGTTTGCGCCGAGTAGAAGTCCTCCACTTAGCTCTTTTAGGGCACTTCCTGAGGGAGCTAAGATATAGAGGAACTCTAGCGCAGTGGAGATATCACACTCTGTGCATCCTTCAGGGATTAAGCACTGGCTTCGCCTTTCCTCGGCGTATGTATCCCTCCGACTTCTCCAGGATCAAGCCGGGAACAAGCTTGATGCCCTGCGCACTGGTGAGGGCCCACTTACTCAATGAGTCGACTTGATGCATTTTGGTAAGCATAAATGCTGCCGAAATTGGTCTCCGTGGGGAAAAAAAAAAAAGGCGGATCCCACGCAAAAGAGGGAAGCGGAGTAAAGCGACGCTTTCAATGATGTTTACATCGTCGTTAATATCAGTGTTTCGAACTGTGCAATGGAGTACAAATAGCACCGCTTTAAGTGATTTCATGGGTGCCGTGTCGCTTGAGAGAAAAGTGCGTGCGGCAGTTTTCTTCCGGTTTTCAGTTGTGGGCGTAGTTCTCACGTCGTCGTCTTTCATTGCCCCTACTACGCATTGTTGCCTCGAATCACATCTTCGAGCCAGCAAACCCAGCATACATTCGCGGCCTGCACCATGCTTCGCTGTTCGTGAAGATGTGCCTATTCTGCGTGACACTTCTTTTGGGCGTGGATGTTCTGGCGCCGCGGGAGCGTTCTTTAGTAATTTTGCTGGCGCGTGTTGATGCTCGCGCGCGTCCCTTTTTCTTTAATTGCACTGCAGCGGTAATATATTGTCTAGTATCACCTGAAACTAGACGACCGGTGCTTTCGAATGATGCATTAGCCATACATGTGCCATATGTTTACGAGCAACAGCGCCCCCACAAACATCGTCCAAAACTGGCTGCGGACGTCGAGGGAGCGCTTCGGCCACCATCTCAAAGCTCCGCCGCTACGATAGGCTGCCGCGGCGGTGGCGGTGACGGCGGCATGGAGTGCCTTGATGACCGCGCGCTCGCACATCGAGGCACTTTAAGACGATGACGACGACGACGACAATGATGATGATGAAGATGATGATGATTAGAGGCCTTCCTTTTGTACCGGCACGCCGGTTGTCAGCAACCGACTTGCCTGTGTTATTAACTTATTTGCCCTACCTAATGGATTTGCCGCCCCCTATATCCCCCTCCCACGGTTTTAAACTCCCATTGCTCTCTCCCCCCTTCCTGCCTTGCACATTTGTTTCCCCCCCCCCCCCCCCCCGATGTTCGTCCCCTTCTCTTCCCTACCCTATCTTCCATCACCACTCCAGCCGCCTCTTTGTCACCTCTATAGCCCTGAAGTTGAGGCTCCCGCTCACACCTAATCCCAAGGCCTCCGTGAACGTGGTCTCCCCATTGCCCCCGCCGCGGACTTATCTCTATGTAGTCCAATAAGCTCTATGGTTTCCCTATCCATGCCGCAGAATGTGTATCGTCTGCGACGAGCAAATCACGCAGTGTCGCTCCGTGCTGGCGATAACTATGGCTTTAACAGTGCTTCCAGACGCGGAGGGAAGAGTGGAAGCGTTTATCGGACGTTTTGCAGAGTCCCTTTAAGTTGAGCCTCATACGCATGCGTGTAATCTGCACCGTCGTTATGCCACACTCCTAAATGCTTATACTCTTTTTACCCGCGGTATTTCTACTTGTTGCACTAATACCGGTTTGGGCTCCGAGTCCTCATTAAACATCATAATAGTCGATATTTTTCTGCTAGATGAAAGCCCTAGGTGCGCCGCTCCTTTTCCGCATACCCTGCATACCTATCCGGTTGTCCGCCGTCAAAAGTATGTCGTCTGCATAAATTAATCCTGGAACTTACTGTTCCCCCACCTGTCCGTTTTTCATGTATAATAAATTGAATCCCAGCCTACTGCCCTCAAGCTTCCTTTCTAATCTCGAACACTGGCCTGTTTTATGCTAGCCGTCCCACACTATTTGCCCCTGGTTCTCACGGTATAGTTTCCTGAATATATTAATATATTCTGCCCCCCCCCCTTCCTCCACGATATCCCAAAGCCGCTCCTTGCCTACGTTGTCATACAACCCTTGAATGTCCAGAAAGGCTAACCACAAAGGTCAGTTTTGTATCTTCGCCACCTCTATGCATTGACTTGCTGCAGATAGGTTGTCATCTAGTATTCTGTCTTTTTAAAACTCATTTTGAAGTTCGCGTAGTACCCTATTCTCTTCTACCCACTGCTCCAGCTCAAATTTCACTGCCTGCATTCCCAACCTGCACAACCCTGACGTGGCGGTAGCTGGCATATATACAAGCTCGGTTTAGTCTTGTCTCCTCTGCCCTTATATATTAAGCTCATCCTGCTCGTTTGCCGTGTGTCCGGTATCGCCTTCTTTTCTATACCTGTGCTGATGGCGTGTAGCAGCTTTCTCTTGCTCTTTGGCGCTAATTGGTTGATCAACTCCACCAGTATCCCATCCGCGCCTACTGCGGTATTTCTGGGGACCTTTCCCTCTGCCTTTTCCCACTTGAGCTTGTCCCCCTATGTCTCCAGACCTTTCGGGCTTCCTGTCGTGGCATCGCTGTGGTGCTGCGGGGCCGCTCTATCCACCTCACAAAAATTCTCAGCGATAATTTTATGCCAATGCTTGCTATCCCTTAAGAATCTGCCTCCCTTCGTTTCTATAGTATCACATTCTGTGGGTCTCGTGCGTTTTATTAATGTTCGCACATGGTTCCAAACTTTTTTCGGCGCGTCTTTAACCTTCCGTCGTATTTGCGCATATGTACTAATTGCTGCACTATTGCTGCACTCCTGTACTAATTGCTGCGCTTCCGCTATTCTTTGCTTATCTTGCTTACATTTTAGGTCCAGCTCTTCCTGCTGCCTCCCTACCCTCTTAGCCTGCCTGTGCTCTCTAGACGCCTGTCTACGCCTCTCTATAGCCTCCCTAATATTTGCGTTCCACCAGCTTCTTGGTGTTTTCTTCCCCCTTTCTGCCATGACTATTTTTTCCTGCAAATTTTTGGGGAGCCTGTCATATTCTCATTCTTCCCCAGAATTTCTTTCTATGTCAGCTTCTATAGATTTGGCTACAGTCGCAATTTTTTCATTGCTTGACTTCGTTTTCTGCCCTAGTGGGTGCAGATTTTCGCCCCCCAGTTTTCCTAATTTCAGGTCTATACGCTTGTGGTCACTGCCCAGACTGTGCCCCCCTTCCTCATCTATGCTCATTCCATCCAACCATTCATAAAGCCCTTCCGAGAGGAGGCAGTAGTCGATACTCAACTGTCTCCAACCAAACCCACACATGATTTGACCATCGAATTTTTGTTCCCTTTTTATTATGATCAGGTTCTGGTACTCGTACATATCTAGCCTTAGATATCTGTTGTAGTTTGTATGCCCGTCTAGGTCTTCAATGTGAGCGTTCATGTCCCCTTCCAATAGTACCTTCCCGGATCGTTTCAAATCCTCGATGTCCATCTTAAGACACACCACCAATTTTTCATTTTGTTCTTTGCTATCCTTACCCGCCCACAGGTACGACACTCCTAAAGACACCTTCATACCCCCTACCCCCGGTTTCACCCACACATGCTTTTTACAGTCTTCTTTCACTTTTTTCCAATTAGCCCCATGTCGTATAAGCATACCCACTCTTCCGCATTTTTTCCATCCAGCCGTCCTGTTGCAATTTTCGCATACATCCCCTCCGATTACCGGAGGTTCTTACAGGTACACTAGGTGCGTCTTGGTCACGGCGTATACCCGGATATCTTTCTCTCCTAGCTGTTTACGATTCTCCATTTATTTCTCGTGTTTCCTGCCGCCCTGCATGTTTTTGTACGCGATCGTAAGATGTATGCATCTCTTCTTTACACACCGGTGTCGCCCATTTCGTCGTCCTGCACCCACCTGTACCGACCTAGCTATCTCCCTTTCCTCCTCGCATACCCGCCTAAGAAGCCACTGCTCGCGCTGTGTGTCGTCGCCCAATGGCTTCTCCCACCTGCCCGCTGAAGTGGACTCCGGCCCGCTGAAACGTCCATTTCCAGCCCACCCGTTGGACATCACTGCTGATGTCAACGACTGAGAAATTCATCGTCTTGCCTAGCTCTCGTAGGTCTCTGTTTACTACCAGCTCACCCCGCTCCATATGCACCCCTCGCCCAATGATCTCGGGTAGCATGCTCACGAGGATCGGCACATTTTGGCACAGAGTCCTGCGCTCCCTCATTCCCTCCTGTAGCTGCTTCCGCACTTCCGTGCACCCTTCCTGCAGAACGTCATTGGTCCTTCCGGCTATAACTACGTCGTTCCCCTGCCTATTCTTTCACATCTTTTCCCGCGCTCCCTCCAAAACTACCTGATTGTCTGGCCAGAGAAACCACCTACCTGTACCGGGGTCACAGACCAGTGCACCATCTGGTGGTTCTGTGAGAAACCCAGGATGCTCCTTCCATGACCTTGCTCTTCCCGCCACTAGAGCGGCGGGCGAGGAGAAGCCGGCAGGCGCCCAGCGGAGCATTCGGCTAGAGAACAGCACCACCAGCAGCAGTCCCTCGAAAGGTCGCAAGAGAGGCAAGCTTAGTTTTAAAAATACACACGCGTAGTTTTAGAATGAAGTGCGTGGTGACTAAGGAGGAGGAGGAATAAACTTTATTTCTATATTAGGTCAGGAGTAATGGCAATGGGGAGAGGGGGGGGGGTCTTCTCAGTCCAGAAGTCCCTGGGCGGTCGCTGCCAGGCGGGCTCTTTCAACCAGCCGAAGCTGATCGCCGGGGTTCGGGCTGGCTAGCATATGCCTTCCCACTGCAACGCAAATAATTTCTGTTCTTCGCTATTTTAACCATTGCATAAGCACAGAACCAAAATGCCGAGTTTGCTGTGTACAGCACTTCATATGACTTTTCACGGAAGCAGAGGTGTCATTCTTGTAACCAGGTCGATTCTGTGATTTCCATTTCGCCTCACCCTATACTTTAAGACGGCATTTCAGCCCAGTGCGCCCTGACGATGGCTGCCAATGCAGATCGCGGTCGACTCCAAGGGAGCTCCGCAAGATAGTGAGACGGCAGCCTTATGAGGAGCCTGATGTACAGGCGTAGTGTCTCAGTAGTCACATGTTATTATCGGGTTGTCTTGAGCTATGCAAATAGTTCCCACTGTTGACGCACATCGCGGCAAACCAAGACACATGTGCAGAGCCTGCACGCGGGTGCTCTGGATTGTCCAAAGGTTAGAGGGGCATTATTGGAGATTGCCCACCGTGCTCCACGTTGTGGTGCCTGGAGCAACCCGAGATTCCTCTCCTTCTTCCGGGCATTGGAAATAAAGCCGACTTGCCACCGCTGGCCCTGAAACAGGTCACGATGCTATTACTGCATGACGATCACAACGACGGGAAGCATATCATATACATGGATGGTTCAGTATTGTCATCCAGCTCGGCAGGTGTGGTGGTTGTACTACAGATTCAGCCACAATTCGATTCCGTGTTGCCCATGCCACGAGCTCGACAGCTATCGAAACCGCAGCCATTCGTGCGGCGCTTGAGCAAATTATTGGAGCTAATCCCCCAAAGTGGTCTGTCTTCGGATTCTAAAGGCGCCCTACAAACATTGAGAGCAGTGCTGCGCTACTGCCCTCTCCACCAACTGGTGTCAGGGGTTCAAGATGAATTCCGCCAGGCTGTCATGAATGGCCCCCACATCGTGTTCCAGTGGTTGTCAAGTCACGGCGGAATACACAGTAACGTTTTGGCGAGGTTGCCCGGAGAGGCCTCCTTCCGCTCTCGAGAACTGACGCCACGACGGCGCGTCGTTCTTTTCAATGTGTGAATAGCATGAAGATATGGCATACACCGTACTTTGCGAATCCCCGGCTCTACATTCAGGATCCCGCACTCTAGCGCCATCTTCCGTGTTGGCTGTCTTGAGCCAAGTCGACTTTTCTCTGACAACAGTGACTGGGAGTAGCCTTCAGAAAGCCTACTGCTTCCTCATCGGGATGGCCAACAGCGACCGCTGCGACGCCTGGGGGGTTGAAGAGACAACTGAGCCTCTCCTGAGCATCGCCACCGAGCTCCGCCGAATAGGCGATCGGCTATTTACAGTAAAGACAACCCTTGGACATCGGTATCTACCATCAAATTCACAGAGGGCAACAAAAGCCCTTTGTCGTTGTTGGGATGATACACGATTATACGAACGTTTTTAGTGCAAAGAAACGGACTATGAGTGCGCGCGTTCCCATTCGCGATCTCCTCCTCCTCGTCGTCTCCCGCTTTTATCCTGCCAAGCCCGCTTCCCCAGGGCAGTGTAGCAAACCGGGCTCTACACCAGGTTAACCTCCCTACCTTTCCATTTGTTTTTTTATCCACTCCTATCAGCGAAATGTTAGTATTTACAACAATCAATATTTGAGAGGAGTGATACAGCCTGTTATGGCAGGAAGGAGGGGTGGGAGGATGACCGGTATTTTGGCCAGAACTGGACCCGATTGCGAATCGCCATACTTTATTTCGCCCAACCCGAACCAGAACTTAAGGGAACAAAAAATTATGGTAACCATTTCACGCCGCAACAGTCCAGTCATGCACTCATGCAAAAATTTCGTCAATGAAGTACTTTTTTTACGCAGCGTCAACCTCATTGGAGGTAAATGACGAAAACAAAGACGAAGACTTCGTCATCTTCCGCCTCGCGACTACAGCCCTCTTCGGTTGGCAAAGCGTCAGCGGCCACGATGCTGGAGGACTCCAACGAGGCGGAAGGAGACATCCTTGATACGAGCATTGTCGATGAGGCGGAAGTGGACGGCTCGTCGGCTGAGCAGTCGCCACAACCGCACTTGAGCCCCGCGTCGCTGACGCGGCACCTGTGCAACATATACGGTCGCCGTCCAATGCGGTTGGTAAACCGCTATTTCCGCTTCATGTTCAATCTTGCCGTGTTCTCCAGCAACGTCACCTACCTCACGCGATGCCGTACCCTGCGCGTCGTACCACGGGAATACCGCGCCGAGTGCCCTGACATCAAGAACACCCATCGTGTGGCCCGCATCCTGGATGACTGCAGCTACCAGCTCATGGTCGCTGACCTGAAGTACAACCGCAAGCGCAAGTTGCAGGTGTCGCGTTTTGTGGAGCGTCTGCTCGAGAAGCTGGAGGAGGTCATGTCCCCGGAGGACCTGGGCAGCGTGGTGGCGCTGGCCAGTTCAAAATACAAGGACGTCCTCGGGATCTCCAGGGACGAGCAGCGCTACATGTTCGCCGAACTGTTGACAGAGAACGACACTGACCCGGAGCAGGAAGATAACCAGGAGGAGTGACGTGGCGGACGCTCCCCAGCCCTCGGATCGCAAGCGGAGGGCCAGACTTCTTCCACCTCCAACACCGTTCCTCTCCTTCCGTGAAACGCACGTGCAGAAATAAAGCGCAGTCACTCTGTCAACGTGGTTAATCGGCGCTTGAGGGTAGTTTTGCCACGGCAAAACTGCAGGTAAACAATCCCGGTTGCTGGCCGCGGACTCTGTTGTTTTGTTGTCCTTAGGTCTGTTTTGTTTATGTTATTGGTTGTTACTCCCGGGGTATAATATAAAGTTTAGGCCCTATCCTCGGTCACGACAGGCAGAAGGGGATGCCGCTAATGGCACGGCAAGGTAACGAAAAGGGGATATCCCGCTCTGTTCAACCTGCACATCGTCTTCGCCTTCCGGGTCTTTGGCGTCACTCCTACTAGTTCAGGAGCTAGCAGAGCACGAGCTTGCTGCCAGGCGCACTGGTTAGGGCCGACAGTCGAATTGTGCTGCTTGGCTCATTTTATAGTTCGCTTGATGGGGGTCCCCTCCTTGCAAATTTAAATGCTAGAGAAGTGTGTCCCAGCGGTGAAAAGAAAAAAAAGAAAATCCCTGGCCATCTCCACTAACGTCAAACCTGGGGAGGGGCGAAGCATACAGTGTATAAGTGTAGTCTGGGCGCCACGGCGTTTTTGCCAACAGAGTTGAAACCGTTGGGGGGTAGAAGTATACAGCTTTTCTGTAAAAATCTCTTGTCTTTGGAGCTCGAAGCTCTCTAGCGGGAAGCGAGAACGAGTGTCCCGGTGTTTTTTTAATACGCGTTACGTTCTAGCGCGAGGCGTAAACGAGTTTCCCCGGTGTTTTAGTACCGTGACTACATGAGACGAATGACGATTACGATGACGACGACAGAAGACGCCAACAGCCCCAGTCCATAAGGGGCTTCGCCCCTAAAAAAGAAATCCCGTGCGTGGGGTATTATTATATGCGTAGTGACCGAACACGAATACCTAATTTGTTCACAGCTACTTTCAATGATAACACGAGGACAGAACCAAACATGAAAACCAGTTCCACACAGTGTGAAATCTGCTGAAACTGCGGAGCTGTGTGTTGACTTTACAAAGATTCCGTTTAGCTTCGGCTTCTTCCTTGTGCGCAATATTAGAGCCGTCTTAGAGGCTAATTGCTGTATAATTGTTCCCCGGATAGTTCTGACAAAACGACAGTTACAGCCGTTTTCTGTCATCATACTCCCTTCGTAGACGTCCATGTATTGACAGCAGACAGTAATTCTGTAACGTTTAGAACTTCACTATGAACTAAGAGATGGTGAAAAGTAAATTACACTCAGCACAATGGTTAAGACGTCTTAGCAGCTAACTTTCATAAAATTTGTTTCTGGATACTTTCGCTAACACAACAGTTAGAACCGTTTTCTGTAATCATACTCCCAGCGTAGATGATCATGCTTTACTGCGCAACAGGTAATGTGGGAAATACAGCGAAGCTCACACCGATTTTTTAAAAGTCGGCTTCACTTTTAAACCCACAATGATTGCTGTGAAGACGTTCTTTCATGGGCTATATAATTCGCCTTGTGTATAAATATGAAGGCTGGAGGACTTTATTATTTTTTTTTTTTTTTGGGGGGGGGGGGGGGGGGTTGATGGTTCCCATACTGAAAAACAGGTTTTTTGGGGACGGAGAAATTTGTTCAGGAGGGAACGTGACACGCTAGCAGGAGAGACTGTCGTCAAGCCTATCCCTAGAACAGCTCCGCTGTTAAAAGGCCCACTTCTTTAGACAATACTTCCGTTGAGCTTTCACGGAACCAGACGTGTCATTATTGCAACGGTGGCATGCGGCTTGGTGTTTGGTATTATCGGCGGTTTTATAGATAGATAGATAGATAGATAGATAGATAGATCGATAGATAGATAGATAGATAGATAGATAGAGAGATAGAGAGAGAGAGAGAGAGAGAGAGAGAGAGAGAGAGAGAGAGAGAGAGAGAGAGAGAGAGAGAGAGAGAGAGAGAGAGAGAGAGAGAGAGAGAGAGAGAGAGAGATACGTTTTATTTATGGCTAAGCTTAAGGATGGTTGAGCCTAGGAAGCGCAGCTCTGTGGGCCCGAGCCCTGTCGACCAGGGCGCACTGGGACTGGGCGTCCGAGCGCCCGAGGGCAGACAGCCAGGAGTCGGATTGGGGGGGGGGGGGGGGGGTAGAGGAAGAGGAAGGAGGGCATGGCAGTGCCAGTGGAACCCACGAAGAGTGCTGCGAAGCTGCTGGGTCTGGTGAGAGACGTTTTGAGGCTGGCTCTCGAGAACAAAGGTGGCACTTAATTGTGTATCACAAGGAGTGCACGTCCGGGCCCACTTCGAGTGTCCCCGGAAAGGCGTGCTTTGCGGAAAGTGTCAGCTTCTCCAGTACACCAGGGTCCATGTGTTTTACCTGCTGACAAGGAAGGTCGGTGTCTTTGTCGTGTTTTAAGTGCAATGCACTTCTTAAGCGACCCTGAACCTGCGTCCACCGGCGATGTCCGCGCACGTGGAGATGGGCGCGCGCAGCCTGGCCGCTGACATGGCACATACCCACGTGGGGGATTGGCCAGGAATCTCCTCGTCTTTCTTGGCAACGGGGGGAGATGGGCGCGCGCTGCCTGGCCGCTGACATGGCACATACCCACGTGGGGGATTGGCCAAGAATCGGGCGTGAGAAGGGCTAATGCACCTGCTTAAAGGAGTACTGACACGAAATTTCAAAGCTGAGATCCGCTCTAGCAATCAAGTACAACGACAGCACAAATAGGTGTCTGTGAATAAATGCATCTTTCTTTCTTTGTAGTTGTGTGTGTGTGTGTGATCTCTCTTTCACGAACATTACCGAACCGCGCAAATTCAACTCGTGCATTCGCACTTTCACATTCTTCCCCTCGGGGAAATGCGGGGAATTTTTTTTCAAGCAAAAGGGCTTCGAGGCCGTAAACGCTTTTTCAGCCGTAACAATAATGTCGCTTTGCGGAAAGTCAAATCCAGGGCTAAAAGCCTTTGTAAGTAATTGTATTTGTTTAAAAATGTGATCTGGTTGGTAAGAAGACAACGAAACCGAAGAGGCAACGAGCACCCACCGCAGAATCGGTTTTATTATCATTAAGGGATTTCAATCATCTTAAATTCTCATGGAAACCTGAATGGTGCCCTTCCCGCAACTTAGAGGTGGTTATTACAGCCTTACGTTGTCGAGTACCCAAGTTAAATAGGTATTTGCACAGGTCTCGTCTGGCGCCAACAGCTCTGTGCAGCTATTGCAACGAAGACGAGTCTGTCGATCACTACCTTTTGAAAAGCCGACGTTTTTCCCGATTGAGACGTCAGTCCCTGGAGGTGCCGGTTTACAGTTTGGGGATATCCCTAATAGTGCCGGCTATTCTATCGTTCGGGGCATCCGAAACGGGGTTCTGCCGCCGGGATGTGTGCTCTGCCCTCCTGCGCTACATTGAAAATTCAAAACGATTCTCTTTATGATTGCGATTGGTCACCCTCGCTTTGATTTTTCAGGATTTTTTTTCTTTTTTTTTCCTTTTTTCTCAAAACTTTTTCCACCCGGTCTAAATTATCTTTCCTAAACGTCTCGTGATTAGATAAGAATTCAATTCATTTTATCCATCCTCTATTGATTGGCCGATCCCCTGATTGTGTATGTGCCATAACTAAAGGAGCAACAACAACAACAACAACAACGAGCAGCACGGCTCAAGACATCTTCTTCCTCCTTAAAATAACGCTAGCCGCTTGAAAGCCGTGAATAAAGCGGTGTCATCTAACCCGCGCCTGCTTCCTGGTTTTCAACAGTATTTAACGACCCCTACGCACAGCAAAAGGAAGTATAAAAATCCAGTTTGGATATTCTTTTTGCAGCCAAAACGCATAAAGTGGACACCCCATGTCGAGTAATAGTGTCAGAGGCGGGGACTTGGAAGAAGTCAGTGGTTGTCTTTTTACAGGAAAGGCTGATCATGCAGAGCAGTGACGATCCGTACTTGTTTTAGGAGTCCCGAAGGAGTGATTAATGTTTTAAATGCAAGGATAAGAAAAGCCGAAGTGCCTTCTCAATACACATTAAGATATATTTGCCTCATGCCTGCATTCTGAGTTGCGTTGAAAAGATGCCATTGGGAGATATGGCACTGTTTCCTTTCAGAATGCCTCTCGTGTCGGTGTTGCCGGCTCTCTGGAATTGCTCTATGGGCACCTTAATGGCACCTACGCTGAATGGAACAATGTCACTAAAGTGCAGATACAAGACATTTGCATACGTTCGTGTATTGCCCCTGCTATACCATTGCTATACTGTTATACTGTACTGTAACAACACCCTGTCCAAAAACTTGAATGACTCGCAGGTTTTTAAAGTTTTTAGATTTGTCGACGATTTTTTATATTGTTTGACGCAGCCACCGGCCATTGTCATGACCTTTTGAGAACAACTTTAGTTGTTTTAAGTGAATGTCTACTTTTAAACCACGAGCTGCCTCAAGAAGACACCATAGAATTTTTAGATCACAGGATCCGCTTTTACATGGACCAAGTTGCTGGCTTTATGATCTGCGAACCAAGAAGGCCCTTTTACCGTTTAGCTCTGCGCATTCTAGGCCCGCTAAGAGAGGCATTTGCCTGCTGTGCCTCAGTAATGCGCTAGAAAAGTCGTGCGCTCATTCCATGAAAGAAAGTTTTTGCAAGCAATGGAGACGGCTTTCATACTCTGGGTATGCAAAACCATTACTTATTTCCGTGGGTGAAGGGTTGGCCGCAAAACTCAAACAAGAGTCAAGAAACCAAGACCATAGTGGCCCTATTGTGTCTTCAGAGGATTCTGCAGAATCATAAAAGGACCCGCCGCGGTGGCTCAGTGGCTAAGGCCTTGCGCTGCTGAGCACTAGGTCGCGGGTTCGATTCCCGGCCGCGGCGGCAGCTTTTGTGATGGAGGCGAAAAGCAAAAACGCCCGTGTGTACGAGATTTCGGCGCACGATAAAGATCCCCAGGTGGTCAAAATTAATCCGGAGCCCTCCACTACGGCGCGCCTCATCGCCTGCGTTGCGTCGGCGCGTTAAACCCCACAATCAATCAGAATCATAAAAGGATTGGAAGGCACGATAAGGTAACGTTTTGCTTTATGCGCCGAACAAGATATCGCGCTTCTGCAAGCAGACAAACCCAGATGCTCAGAAACGTCAAGAATGTGCGATAAAGCACGCAAATCAGTTTGTGCCATGCGCAGATGGTGTTGTGCGGCATCCCGACCCCGTGTGGCAATGAATACGCAGGTAAAACTGGCTCGATGCATAAAGTGTAGGTTAAGAGAACACAGCTACTACGTGCGGAAGCAGTAGGCCCCGATGGTCCTTCATTGTCACAATTTTGGGCTGCGTGCCTCCGTTTTCTATATGCAGGATATTGCGGAAAAGTAAAAACCAAACAACCAGAAGTAAAGCATGAATTGCTTTATTTCCAACAGAGATTACGTGCAGTAAAACCTCGTCAATTCGGATCTCAAGGGAGTGAAAAAAAAAATCCGAATTATCCGAATGTCGAATTAACGAATGAATACCAAAAACGCACATTTTCAGTTCTTGTATTCCTTACGTTTAGTTATAGAAGAAGTCCGTGATGCATGTTTATATATATATATTTTTTTGCGCACAGCAGACCGGAAAGGACTACTTTGTGGGCATGCGACAATCCCTCTAGCGCAAGCGTATTGCCTGAAACGTCCTCTACAAAGACGAGAGCGTTTTCGGCTTCTTTTGTGGTACGACGCACCGGACGTAGCCCATAGCACGGGTCCTCTTAGTCGGACGCCTCATCCGCCACACCGAGGCAGCGCTGATGATCTCGTCCTCGGTCAACCGGCGGGCGACGACAACGCCCTCATCAATCGCAAGGTAGTCGGCAAACCGCACTCCGGAGCGTAGCAGGCCAAAGAATGTCATGTCGTCCTCCTCCACTTCTGGGGCTGGGGGCTTCGGGCTGCGTTCCGCGCTTTGGGAAGCCTCGGGCCGCACAAATCCGCTGTGGCGAAAACAGTTTGCCACAACTGTTAATCGCGTGAAGGTAAACTGCGTGAAGGTGCACTTGACACGGTAACGATGCGTGCTTCGACAACTTGTCTAAGTTGCGCCGCCCTTGACTTGCCTCTATTGCGAATAAACTGGAGCGCGTGCAGTTTTGCGTCGAATTAGCGAATGTTTGTTGCCATAGGACTATATACCTTTTTGAAGGAGGGTGTGGGAATGACAAATTATCCGAATTTCCGAATTGACGGGGTCGAATTAACGAGATTATACTGTATTTGGCAGCCCGTAGCTCTAAGAGGGGACCATACAGTGGCGTCGGAACTATTTTTTTCCTCGGGGTGCGAAAAGTATACTACCACAAACATAATCATCATTATCATCAATTATATTATTATTTATGGTCATTTTTTTCAATATCATAATTTATTTTCTTGGCCGTGTCTAGAGTGATGTCCGACGGTATTATAAGCACTCCACTATATCGACGCCCACCGGCGTTTTGTAACAAAATTGCCGTGTCTGGCACTATATCGCTCTAGATAACGTAAAAAAAGGCAACCTAACCTAAACATAACATAACATGATCTAACCCACACAAAGAAATCATTTAAAACACCAACAGTAACATAAGCCATAAAAAACATGCATCAATTTAGAGATGAAAAAAAAAAAACCTAGGCAAAAGCCGGCCTCGAACCACCGTCCTTGGGATCACAAAGCTAAAACGGACACTCTACATTAAAACGATAGACGCTTGGGGCGGTGCTAGCCTGGTCTTTATTATTCGAATGGCGTCGGACGGCACTCTACCCATGCCTGCGCGATCAGCTAGAGTGCCGTCGGACGGCACTCTAGACACTGCGAAACGTGCGAAAAGTATGCTACCACAAACATAATCATCATTATCATCAATTATATTATTATTTAGGGTTATTTTTTTAATATCATAGTTTATTTTCTTTGTTAACTTCTGCAGGGGCTGTATGTTGTATCCGCCGCGCACCATACGCGGCAGAGAGGCGCAGACGCTACCTCGTACCCACGGAAAAAGGAGCCTTTATTCTTGTTACACGACATTTATAACCGGGCTTGCGGTTGCTGATGATGATGCTGGAAATTGGCCACCTTAGCATTGTGCGCCACCTGGTGGCATGAACAGAACTACATTACACAACACAACACCGCAGACATCGAGTATTTTAGAAGGGAGGTTAGCTTGTCTAATGCTTCATACGGAGGCCTTTCAACTATATATCTGCTGAAAACAGGTAACATCAAAATCACTATTTTTTCAGAATTTGGGTGATTGATAAAGGCGAAAAATATCGTCTCATTAATGAACAGCGCCACCGGGATTTCGACTGAATATCGTCTGATGATTAAAAATATTGCTTCTTCTTCTTCATAAAAAAAAAACATAACTTCCCCAGAGCCATCTGGGGCGCAGCAGAAGTCTTCAGGTTCCCTTTGACAGGGGGAGCCGTGCTGCCCCATCTTTACAAGGGGGGGAGCCATGGCTCCCCCTGCCCCTCTTGTTCCGACGCCCCTTGGACCGTAAACTTGTGCACTGGTTTAACGTATTTGCTCTCTTTTTTTGCTTTCTTTGCTTGTTATTTTATATACACGTTATAAATATGTGTTATTTTCAATAAACCAGGAGCTGAGAGCTACCGCTCTGTCCGTGTACGTCCTTCCTGTCCTTAGTCTTTGGCTGCATTATTCGCCCCCTAAAATATGCTCGACCAACTAGCCCAACATCTAACCTTATTAGAGCTGACAGGCTTGCGTTTCCTAGCGAAGCAAAATAGCGGTATAATATATAGCATGAATAACTGCTAGCACCTGAAGCACGGTTTTTGTTTTTTTGGAGCCCCAAATCCTGCCCCGTGCCTCGAGGCATTCCGTATTTTGTCTTTTGAAGAAAAGGCAGCTCCAAAGTAGATGAAACATGCTGAAAAGCAGATATGGTACGGGGGAAGGGCGCTGTTCCGTTTGTCCAGCTCTTGTCCTATCCGCCTTTTTTGCTGTTTTATTTTTATTAGCGGTGATGTACTTTCGGAGGTGAAATTTACCGACTACGAACCTCCATATATGATATACTATACTCCTGTCCCACGGAGTGGGCGTGCTCTTATAAACAAATTCTTGTCTAGTCTTCTCTAAACTACGTCTGCTCCGGCTTCAAAATCTAATTTGCCCCTTTCAGTTAGTGATTGGCAATTGTGGCCCTGTATTCCACTTCGTTGCGAAAGACGCGGTGGCCTGTGTCAAGCGCAACGGGGAAGTAGGCGCACGCACGCACACGATGCCGGTGGCCATCTCAAAATGCGTGCGATAAGAAGGGGACACACACAGAGAGAAACTTTAATGAAAGCGGAAGAGGTCAGCCCCACTAACGGTAGGGCTTGCTACTCTAGATGGGGTGAATACGGTGAGATTGAAAGAGTGAAAAAGAAAAAAAAAAGGGGGGGGGGCAATAACGGGATACAGATGGCGATATACACGATGATACGTCAATTGTGAATATTCCTGCCCAAAACATGATGTGACTGTCAATGATGGGGGGATGTAGAGTTTTTGTCCCCAGCCTGACTCGCAATGGTTTCGCCAGGGTCCGAGGGAGTGGGAAAGTTCTAGTGCAATTCCACGCCGGAGTCGCACAACTGCGTTCAAGCATGCCCAGTTGAACGTTGTGCGACTGGACATGCCCAGCATGTCCAGTCGCACAAGACTCTACAAGCATGCCCAGAGTTAGGCGTGCTTCACAGCAAAGCAAGCACGGCGCGCTCCCGCGCTAGCAGACGACACAAAGCCCTGCCTACAAGCCCCTATGCGCCTGCGCTGCTTAGCTTCGATGGGAGCCGCGGCTTGTGCGCTGGCGCTCAGCAGAGCGAGGCCACGCTGCGCCGTGTTCGCACCTAAAGTGGACGGCCCTGTACATGCAACCAAATAAAGCAATGTATTAGCAATCTCCTCCTGCAAGAATTTTGTTAAAGCGATGAGTATTAGCTGAGAAATCGTAAATCAAAAACAGCGCATTATCGTCGCGCCGTATTTCCTCCTCCTTTCAACTTTTTCTTCGCTGTTGTCGGCGCACGAGCCTTCTCTCCCATGATGCTGCGCTCCTCAGCAGTGACGTACTTCCGCTATTGCGCTCCTCAGACTGCCGTCTGCTACGGGCAAGCTCTTTCGGCTATTTAATCTTTGTTGACACCATGGATCCCGCACTCCGCTCAAGGCTGGAAAAGCGAACGAAAGACCTGGCCGCATGTGTGCAGCCTGGCCTTACCCTTTCACGGTGTACGTTGCTGCAGTAGCTATCGGCGACACGTGACTTTTTATCGGCGGCGAACTGGCAGCCGCACGGGGAGAATCGTGCGTTCGTTCCCTTTGATGCACCGCTCACTGTTTATCCAAAAAGCCGTCTCAGATGTGGCCCCGCTGGTGCCGGGGCTTATTTTGCGGCGGTGGTAATTCCTACCGGCGGAATGTGAAAAAGACCTTTTAAACCGACACAGAACCCGTTCACAAAACGCGCCGGATCGGATCGCTGTATCAGTGGCGATGAACGGGAACGCGCAGAGCAAAACAGCGCCGCACTCGAGCAGCGAGCACCCGTGTTCTGACTAGCTGCACCCATGTGTTGCATTCAACACTGACGGGAAAACATTTGTTTGCACTTGTTTGTATAGTCGTAAAATGTCCAAGCACTCCGGCACTCCGCTAGCAGATCAGCCGGCGAGTCATTTCGCAAAACATTCGACAGATGGCGCCGTATGCATTAGCGTGTCGCTACGCAAAACTGATGAAACGCTCTACTAAAACTCCCCTCTTGGTGTTTACGAAGCGGGACGCAAAAATTTAGCGTTTAGCGTATGCAAAGGCAACAAACGCTGTAGTAAAACTCTATATTAGCAGCAAAATAGCGTGCGTACGTGAGGCCGCAACATGGCGGCAAGTAGCGCGAGCTAGAGGAAAGATTTTTTGCTGCCGATGAACCAAGTTCTTTGCCCCTGTGTTTTTAAATACGTCAAGTGGTTATCACGTCGCCCTCACGCAGCTCTATATCGTCGTAACATCGCTGACTGTCCGAACAAAGCTTGCAGCTAAGCCAAGGCTGCGACCGAAGCTGTGTGTGTGTGTGTGTGCGTCGCCTCCTGTGTTGTGGGCGCGTTCGTCTCGCGATGAAATGCGACGTTGTACTTCTGCGGGTGGATAGTGTTCCCATGGTCTGGATTATCTTTCTCGAGCGACGTACGATCAACCTCGCATGGGGTATGTGCAGTGTGCCTGCACTGCGTAATGACTTGCTGTTCGTCCCCGCAAACCGGGCGCGAAGTGAGGGCCGAATTTACGACGGGCAGGAGGAAGCAACCGATCATCTGTCAATCTCGGTTCAGACTCAACGCATGTTGTGACGTTGTGTTCGTTCGAAACGCATCTCTGGATTGTTTTGAAGTTGAATAAAATGTATTCCTCAAACCCGGGCATTCGGCTCAGGACGTTCTCTGCGATTGCACGAAAGAAGTGCCACGGGGCTTCGGCGCTTTCTTTATGGTACGTACTCACGTAAGATAATATCGATGTCGTGTTGTGGCCGTCATTCAATACAAACGGTTAAGCGTTTGTTTACACTTGTTTCGTTTGTCGTAAAATGTCCAAGCACTCCGGCACTCCGCTGGCAGATCAGCCGGCGAGCCGACGCTGAGCAGACGACACATCTCATTGCCGGAAGTGCGTGAAAAAGCCGCCCGATAACAGGATGTCTACCTCATGACGAACATCTGGGAATCGATGACGTAGACATGTGAAGATGGCGGCGTCCAAAAACACGCAGGGAAGGGCGAGAAAAGGGCGACAAACTTTGCAACAAAAGTGTGAGCTTTCCGCTGCGCGTAAAAGAGTAATACTTGGCACAGCTGACGTTGACGACCCAATCTAACGATTGCGCTAGTTCATTTAGTGTGCTCAAAACGCCTTTCAGGGCCACTTTAAGCATGCGCTTTTAAATGTACGGATGTGGCTCGCGGGTGCGGAGGCTCGCTCAAGCAGTTACATGACACGAGTTATACCGGATACTATCGACTTATACTTTGCCTCAAATGTACTTAGACGGTTCATAAAATATGCCTGAGTTTTTTGTGTGCTTCTTTGCACTAAATAATCAGGAAATGTGCAAGCCAAAGCAGCAGTTTTAGTAGTTTAAAACCTGTATATATATATATATATATATATATATATATATATATATATATATATATATATATATATATATATATATATATATATATATATATATATATATATATATATATTGTGGTACCGGGGTTCTTGCACCCGGCCGCGGTTCCCAAGAAAGGACACTGAGCCCCCTCGATCACACCTTTACTTGGAGTCCCGCTACGCCAGGGTACACCGCTCAGCCGATCCGGCTGCACACACGTCGCCCAGCCGAGTCCGCCATGTCCTATCCTCGCTCCTCTCGCGCCACCTCCTCATCCTCCGCCGGCACATGTCCATCGCGCGGGATTGTCCACCGCCACTATTGCCGGATTACCACACTCTCCCCCCCTCCGAAGAAAAGGCCGACGCTGGCTGCCCTCGGCTGCAGTCGTCGGCACTCTCGAGGGACTCCCACGGCTCAGCCCGGATGGCAGTAGACCGGTGCCACAGGTGGCCTCCTAAGACCCGGGGGTCCTTGCAGAAGGTCCAAACGTGGCAAGGTCCTGTCCGCGGGCCTTGCTCCGCGGGTCGCGTCGGCACTCTCGAGGGACTCCCACGGCTCAGCCCGGATGGCAGTAGACCGGTGCCACAGGTGGCCTCCTAAGACCCGGGAGTCCTTGCAGAAGGTCCAAACGTGGCAAGGTCCTGTCCGCGGGCCTTGCTCCGCGGGGGTGGTGTCCGGCGCAGTCGTCAGCAGCTGTCCGCTTCGAGCTCCTGCTTCATCTTGGCGAACTCCTCCTTGGTCATGGAGCCATCGCCCTCGCCGAGCTTCTGGAGCTTCTCCCGCGAGGCGTCGAAGTCCGGCCGCGGAGGGGCCGGGGGAATGATCATCCCGGCGTAGTCCTCGCTCTCCTCCAGGGCGTCATGGAGCCAGATGAACTCCTCCTGCTGCCGAAGCACAGAGAACTCCGGCTTCTGGAAGTCCGACAGCGTCGTCTTGGTGTGGACAGTGAACTTGACCTTGTCCCTCTCGCTGAGGGCATCCGAGATGTCCACCACCAGAGACTGGTCCGCCAGGTCGATCGTGTCTGACCGCATCTTCAGCGAGCTGTCGGTCACATTTGCCGCGGAACACCAAAACGAGGAAGAAGACCACAATGCCCTTCCCAGGAACCACGGCCGGCCCCACGTTCAGGGCGCCAAATGTGGTACCGGGGTTCTTGCACCCGGCCGCGGTTCCCAAGAAAGGACACTGAGCCCCCTCGATCACACCTTTACTTGGAGTCCCGCTACGCCAGGGTACACCGCTCAGCCGATCCGGCTGCACACACGTCGCCCAGCCGAGTCCGCCATGTCCTATCCTCGCTCCTCTCGCGCCACCTCCTCATCCTCCGCCGGCACATGTCCATCGCGCGGGATTGTCCACCGCCACTATTGCCGGATTACCACAATATATATACAGTCGAACACGGATATATCGAACTCCAAGGGGATCGCGAAATAGTTCGATATATGAAAAATTCGATATAGAAAATATGGGCTCTGAGACCTCACCTATGGCGGACGATCACTTACCGATCGTCGCATTCAAGAATGGCAACTAATTCCGCAATCACGACGCAACAGGACGCTTTATTTCTGTGAAAAAAATCGCTGATCCTGGCCTGCTTCTTCGTCCTGGAAATGAAATTAAAGACACTGGTCTCGATCTTCTCGGGGCTGCACAACTAGAAAATTTCAGCAGTACGCTGCGCCTTCGCACACCATGCACAACACGCACGCAAAAGAAGAACAGCGCGCACGTACTACAAGAACTTTGAAGGTAACAATTCCAAGGCTCTCTGAACGGACTCCAACAAAGCGCTCGCGATGGTCATCTCCGAGAGAAACAGTGATCTCCGAAAGGTGCGGGACAACTCGCCAAACAGCAGCAACCGCAGCAAAATGCAAAAGAAGGAGGAGGCCGCCAGCGCCTTCGTTCCCTCTTCCCTTTCCCGAGACGACATCAGGGGAAGAGAGACCCAGAAAGAGAAAAAAAAAAAACTCTTTTTTCGGCAAGCCGTGGAACGTACGCAGCCGCAAACAAACAAAAAAAGGACATTTTCCGAGCGTTCGGGCTTGTGTGCGTAGAGATTTAGCATACCGGGCTCCGTCCGCTAACACTACGGCGGCCGGTAGCGGGGCCCGACTGGGCAAGCGCAAATTCGTTCAGGTAGGGGGGATTAGTTCCGCGAGCCAGTCTTCACCATGCCCGCGCATTCCTCCACATCCTTCTCAACCTCAATCGGGGGTGCAGCGACCTCCGAAGAGCACCTTCCTGCTCGCGCGGCGTTCGATATACCCAATGTCGGGGAAAAATACGGTTCGATATAACCGTACGAATTCCTATACTTTTACACAGAATTTTCAAGGGGATAGTTTAGGAGTTCGATATAGGCAATAATTCGATATACCCATGTTCGATATATCCGTGTTCGACTGTATATATATATATATATATATATATATATATATATATATATATATATATATATATATATATATATATATATATATATATATATATATATATATATATATATATATATATATATATATATATATATATATATATATATATATATACATGTGTGTGCGTAGGAGACTCCCCGGGGAGACTGCCCTTGGGACGCGCAGCGATCGCACGGTACGCAAATGCCTGCTTTGGCTGTTGTTTCCCGCCGTGTCGCTTTGCGCATGCCTTGATTTGCGTCAGTGCGTTTATCTAGGATGTCCGGCGAGTCTCCGCGGGCATATTCCACTCCTTGGTGGGTTGCCCCCGCGTCCGCGTTGACGGCTTGCGCCGTCTAAGGTCAGCGGACGATCGCCGATACCGCTCGGTCGAGTCCAGTGGCTTGAAATGTGTAACGGCAGAGAGCGCCCTTCCCATATGTCAGCGAGCGTTGCGGCGGGCCAACGCCGGCGGACGCTAACTGCTGCCCGACTACGGGCTGGGCACACGCTGACGGCTGTATGCCCCAGGGGCTGAGTGCGCAGTGCAGTGTAGCGTTTGTATTGTGGTTGTCCACGTAATAAAGCCCCGTACTATGAAAGATATCGCTTCCCTGTGAAGTGACTGACAACGTACACACGCGGCGAGAGTCGTGGCTCGCTCTCGAACTCGTTGTGGGCTGAGTCTCCCGGCAGGACAGTTCGGTGCTGCGCGAGAGCAGTTGGAATAACGACGGCGTGTTATTCTATTCTATTATTCCATAATGACAAGGATTAAGGCTAAGGATACGGATATTCCCACATGTTCCTAATGTTTTTTTTGTTTGTTTTTTTCGGCGTGGCGGTTGAATTGACTGACAGACAGGCAGACAACCGAACACAAAGTATTCGCGTTTAGGTATGACATGAAGGACTATTGTTTTAAAAAGAAGCCTACTCTCGCTCACTGACTTGGCAGCAGCGAGTGCACTTGAAAGAACACTGAACTAGTGAACTTTGCTCGCTGTCTTCACCATCCTACCGAATGGTCGCCCGTGGTATCGGCCCCGCGTGGAGTAAAAGGATAAAATGACCATCGCTGGCCTCCCGTCCTCCCATTGTCGGAGTGGGCGCAGCTGAAAGAAAACGAACCTGAGGAACTTTGCTTAACATTCTTTCAACTCATCAACATGGATTTCCAGCTTTTTTATCGACTCACTGTGTTCCGCTCTCTCTCACAGACAATTTTAAAACGGCAACCGAATAAGGAAACTATTAGGCTGCGGCATTGTCTGTTCACTTATGTTAAAACCGAAATCTACTAAGAAAACCATATAAGCTGCCGCTTTATTTGTTCGCCTTACCTTCATGACCATAGTATTTTGTAGTGGTTGGTAGAGCTCTATCATTAGAATTATTGTTTCTACAGAACGCAAGCAGTCTTTGTATCTAACGTAATACCAGATTTCAAAAGAACAAATGCCGGGTTTCGACAAGGTTTAATACCCGGGTAAATTTAATTTTTAGTCAACATAAATTATCTTCCCACCGGCTTTACTGGGTGTGAATCATTTCTTTGCGTTGGGTGATACTATCTTGTTATCGCAAATCAGATCAGAAAAAAAAATACTCATTGTTGCCACAGGTGGGACAGTTTTCAGGTCGACTTCAGTGTCCTTCCGGTGAAGGAAGAATTCATAAAGTTATCTGCAGCGTCTTCGGACACCTGGGCTATGGGTCAGAGGGCCTTTACTGAGCAGCGCGGCCTCCCACTGCTCCTAGTTCGTAATTTGGAATAAATGGGGTGCTTTTTAAGAGTTTGTGTTTTTTTTTTTTCACATGATCAAATCCCATGTGGTTGGTCTGCGTATTTATGGCATAGAGACTATTTGTTAGAGCGCAGCTCGGGGTAGTAAAGTGGTAGGGGGGAGTTCGTGGGAAAGGTGGACGTTTGAAGTTGGCGACATACTGGCGGCGGCGGGGGAGGGAAGGGTGGGGTGGTGGGACGCGAGCTTTGGACACTTGGCAGTGATCGAGTACCGATCGGTACGTCGAGAGGCGGGCCCTATGGGAAAACCGTTGAAGAGGTTCTTCAGCGTCACTGGGCTCTCGGATTATCAGTTATCGGCCAACTTCGTGTGCCAACTTATTTCCTGGGTGCCCGGAATGACCGGCCGGGTGCCCAAACGATGTATATTTTTCATTTCGGGAATTGGCGTGCCTGCAAGTGTAGGCGTAACGTTCGGGGGGCAACTCGCCCGTAGGAGTAATTGGAAATGGCCGATTTGGAATCGCTTATTAGAGTTGTAATCGTAGGGCTCGAAAAAATGGCACGAGCGATAGCGATTTCTTCGCGTACGGTTGAAGATTGAGTAGGAAGGAGAGGGCGGCTAGTGTTCGGTGGGATGAACTAACTATGCCGCCACCATGGCTTCGCACCCAGGGTATCCTGCAGCGCCCATGTAGGCAGCATGTGGTTGGAAGAGTGCTGTTTGTGCAAAGCCTGTGCTCTCGCTAGGCGCTTTTCCTCGTTATAAATCGGCTGCATGGGTATAGGCAGGGGGAGGATTACCAGTTGGTTTCAAATGTCTGGGGGAATGTCGACGTAGGTGT
The DNA here is from genome assembly GCF_048455015.1 of Haemaphysalis longicornis. NCBI lineage: Eukaryota > Metazoa > Arthropoda > Arachnida > Ixodida > Ixodidae > Haemaphysalis > Haemaphysalis longicornis. The sequence continues at coordinate 382,692,014 of NW_027526203.1, read as the reverse complement.
CAGAGATAGTGGGTTGATCGAGGCCAAGACTCTGAAGAATGTAGCGTCCAGTGTCTCTTCTTGTGAGTCGCTCCAGTTGCGAGAACCGTTGGGCTTCGATAATTTCGTCTAGTGTATTGTGAGCCAAGAAAATATATTTTACAGGTACGTGTAATTTTCGCAATGATTTTAATAGCATTCTAATTTGCTTTCGCGAAAAGAGCCTGCGTTTAATGCTACTAAGACAACTCTCCGGGTTTTGCTTTCAGACCCAAACGATCACCAGCAACCCAATAATCACGTAAAACACTTATACTATGCCAAATGTTAACCAATGCTCATTATTTGGCAGTATTCTTCTTAACAATGAAAAGTAACCGAAAGCTTGTTTCGGCACGCGCATGTGAATAAAAGTGCGCCTATTTTAAAAACTCCCACATTAATTGCTCTTCACTTTCCATTTGTTCATGGTTTTATTTTCTACCGTACCGCATCCTGCGGTAACACATGCAGAATTCATTTAATGCCTGCTAAACAGTTGCAAGAACAACCATTCATATCGCAGCTTTCAGCCCGTACTGGACTAAATAATCATTAATGCTCAGATAAAATCGTATATTCTGGTTCACAAATCTTGCGATATTCAGTCTCTTTATTCACTGGTACAAATTGCAAAACAACTTTAGTATATTTAACATATTGAACAAAAATTCACTCAAAAATTTAAATTCCACCAGATTTGGCTTTCGCTAAATACTTCATTCTAGCAAAAATAGGCGGAAATTATCGCATGCTGAACCCTTCACATTTTGGGTCGTCAGTAATTGATATTCACGCCCGATAGGTACAAAACAGGTGCTATTTTTGCCTGGATCTATGAGAAATATCCACGATATTTTACTGAGCCACACAAATAAATAAATTAAATATTTGTGGCGGACCTAGCCTTGAAAGGGTTACCGGCAATTTCTGGATGCGGGGAGAGTGTTCGCAATTCGGTTACTTATGCAGCCACGACGATTGCGATTAAAGTCTAATAAAGTACCACTGATCATCCACAAAGAATCTGCTTATTCCATTTTGCTGCCTTCGACCAAGCCGTGTTGCATTGTGCACCGCCGTATGTGATGTCTGTCATGGCTGTTCCTGCTGCTCTTCTGATTTTCGAATGTTGCATCTTTAACAAAAGGTCCTCATCCGGTTTAGCGCTTTGACACTTCCTGCTATATATTATATTGTGTAAAACAGTTCTTGGTAAAAAAAACAATGTGAAATAAACTCCTAGAAATATGTGTTAAAGATGAGCTGTCGCGTAAGAGCACTAAATTCTCGAACTCTTAAACACTCAACCTTTCAGGAGGACTTCAGTTCCATTCAGTTTCGGTGGAAGGCACTCCGCAGCGGTTCTACAGAAACAACAGAGCTGGCGGCACCCTCTCCCTTCGTCGGAGGCCCGGCTGTTGCACCTCACATTTGTTTCGCAACTTCCGCTGATAGTCCACCATGACTGGCGGGCCCGGGCCGTTTCGTCGTCAGGCTATCACATCTCTCCCAAAGTGGACCGCGTTAGCACGTACTGGAACCCGCGGCCAAGTCCAAAGCCAAAGCCTACGCTACGAACCAAAAAGAAATGCTGTTTTCCCGAAATGCGATGATAGCTCAATCAGATAGACGTCGGTTTTATACCAGAAGGAACACAGGTTAGATTCGGACCCCGGGATGCGTTTTTAAGTGCAGAACACTTTAGGGGCCCCGCTTGTTGTCGAGCCTCGTCCGCGGTCACGCTATCTAGCCACCGCAGTCCTGCGGCGTCACGGACCCATACCGAGCACCTAAGGTTAAGAGGCCACTTCAACAAGGGTTTTATATAAGCAAAACCGTTCGAAACTCTTGGAACCGCTAGCACTTGTCATAGATGTGCCCATTATTTACGCCAAGAAAACTTCAGGTGCATTTGAGGCAAAATATAAGTAATTAAGCGGAAGTCTGCGCGTCCATTTAGTTAGGAATGCTCATTGAGTTGGCCTTTACGATAGTAAGCAAAAAAAAAAAAAACGTGGTCGCCGCACAAAAAACGACGTGTTCAAAATGGCACAGAAAGGCTGCAGCACGTGCGAGATGAAAGCAAGCACAAAAAGAACAGAACTCCCGCACGTACTGTTCCTGGCAGAACAAGAAACAAAAGATAAAGAATGGGATGCGTTCTCTCCCAGGAGAAGGCACGCGAGCACTGTGCCGGCAGGAAAATTGAATCGCCTTGAACAAAGCTTTGTCAATTCATCAAGAGAAGAGTGAGACAGAGAGCGGGAGTGCGTGAGGGGTGGTAGCAAAGAGCGAAGAACGACGCCACAGCCAGTATGGCGAATCCCTGCTCTACACTTCTGGCAGCTTTCACATTGAGTGGAACTGCTTCAATTTTCTTCTTTCCAAATGGGCACGGAAGGCCGGCTACAGCCAAAGATTCCTGGACTGAGGACACCCCTCACTGGTCCGGAGTGACTGCACTCAACGGATGGGATAAATAAAGTTTTTCCTCCTCCTCCTCCTCCAATTGGCTGCACATGTTATTGTCTCCCGCCGCTGCTAACCCCGTACACCTCAGGCCTTTGGGGTGACTCAGTGGTTAGGTTGCCGGTTTCACGGCGTAACGGTCCCGGGTTAGATTCCCGGGAGCTCCCTAACCACATTTTTTTCTTAAGGATTCGAGGTTTTTCGGTGCGACGGAAGAAAAAGGCTCGGCCTAAACAACTCTGCGGTTACAAAAATTGGCCGCGTATCTGCTTGCTTTGCTGCAGATGTCGTCGAAAGACTACAGTCTTCTGCCGGCCCTGCTACATGAGTGTCGGCACGCCGGCGCTTCTCTGCCGCAATGTCCTCCTCGGCCTTTTCCTTGCGTTTTCTGGGCATGTACTCGCGTCTAGACTTGACACTTCATGACCACGGCCATGGTCGCTGAAGTGTGGAAAGCCGCGTGATCTGACCCCCTCCTTTCCAGAACTACGTGTACTTCACCCACAATGTATACGCACTAACCCTTTCAGTCACGAATTATTATATTCACTGCAGACAAATTCCACACTAGGAGGTTTAGCACTGTCAAGTGTCTAGAGGTAAGAAAAAAAAGTTCAGTCTCTCTAGAATACTTATTAAGCAAATGGCGTCGCGTCCTCATACGGAGACACCATTACTCAATCCTGCTTTTTCCTATAAAAATAATAAATATCCTGAGGCAGTTTACAAACAAGGAGGTGAAATAATAATTTCTGCACATGAAAGAGGTGTTTTTAGCCTTTATAAATGATTTACGCTGCAGTAAAAGAGAACTTAGGACGGCAACACACCGGAGCTCCCACAAAACTTGGTGGCGTCGATTTTGAAACGATGTTTATGAGTGCGGTTCCGCGATTACACATCCCATGGTGCTATCTTTCACTTGCGTAGGTTTCGAACATCAGCCCCACCGCTCTGCAGCGTGAACTCTTTTCGTTTTCACGAGGAAAACGACGAAGAAAGTCGCGTCTCCATATGGAGACACGGTGACTAAAAGGGCTAATCCACGACTGAGGACGATTTTGTCGCCGCGTACAGTCATGCAAAGACAAATACGAACCGTGGAACGCACCACCAAAGATACTGGTGACGACACTGGCGGCGCCACCTAGCAGTGGCTTTGGGAAACACACGGACTTGTGCTTCCCATTTCTACAGTGGCTAGTATTTCTAGAGCGTTATCTAGAGCGATGTAGTGCCAGACGCGGCAATTTTGTTACAAAACGCCGGTGGACGTGGATATAGTGGAGTGCTTATAATACCGTCGGATGGCACTCTGGACACGGCCTATTCGCAAAATGTAGGCGTGTGCAATTAAAATTAGTCTGTCGGGTCGATCCAAGTTTTTATTTGGGGAAGGGGGGACTGACCAGTGTTTCGAACCAAAACCGAAGCGGTATTTTTGCCAGAACCAAACCCTAACCCGAACTTTCATTTTTTGCCTCGATGAATCAGAACCAGAACTAAAGGGAACCAAAAATTATGCTTACCGGTTATCGCCAAACGGTCCCGCCATGGGCTACTGAAAAAAGTGCTCTCAATGCCACTTTTTTTTTTTTACATCAGCCTCGTTGGAGGTAAAGGACGAGAACAACGACGATCACTTCGCCATCTTTGGAATTTCGACTACAGCCCCCCTTGGTTGCTAAGGCGTCAGCGAGAACGATGCTCGAGGAGTCCAACAAGGCGGCCGGAGACACTACTGAGGCGAGCATGGTCGACAAGACGGAACTGCACGAATCGTCGGTGATGCAACGGCAAAAGACACGCATGAGCCCCTCTTCGCTGAAGCGGCGCCTGCGCACGACCTACGGGCGCCGCACCATGGTGCTAGTAGACCGCTACTTCCGCTCCATGTCCGACCTCGCCACGTACACCAGTAACGCGGCCTTCCTTGTGCGGTGCCGCGCCATGGGTGTCGTACCACGGGAATACCGCGTCGAGTGCCGTGACATCAAGTACACCCGTCATGTGGTTCGCATCCTGGACGAGTGCAGCTACCGGCTCATGCTGGCCCACCTCGACTACAACCGACTGCGCAAGGCGCAGGTGTCCCGCCTCCAGGAGCGCTTGCGCGAGAAGCTGGAGAAGGTCATGTCGCCGCAGGACCTGAGCAGCGTGGTGGTCCTGGCAGAGGCCAAGCACGGGAACATCTTCGAGGCCACCAAGGACAAGCAGCGCGGCATCTTCGACGAACTGCTCAAGGAGTACGGCATCGACCAGAAGAAGAAAGGAGACAAGGAGGAGTGACGTGCAAAACGCTCCTCAGCCCCCGGATCAGACGGAGGACTTGACTTCTTCACCGGCACCTTCAACTTCCCCTCCCCCTTCCGTGTAACACACGTTCAGGAATAAAGTGCAGCTGTTCTGTCGACAGTAGTGATTGCTGATTGATTGATTGTAGGGTTTAACGCGCCGACGCAACGCAGGCGATGAGGCGCGCCGTAGTGGAGGGCTCCGGATTAATTTTGACCACCTGGGGATCTTTAACGTGCGCCGAAATCTCGTACACACGGGCGTTTTTGCTTTTCGCCTCCATCAGAAAAGCGGCGGCCGCGGCCGGGAATCGAACCCGCGACCTTGTGCTCAGCAGCGCAACGCCTTAGCCACTGAGCCACCGCGGCGGGTGGTAGTGATTGCCGTTGAGTGTAGCTTTGCCACAGCAAAACTGAGGTAAACAATACCGGTTCCTGACTGTACTCTGGCAGTCCGTTTTGATCGATGATTTCGCACGTCACTCTGCAAGCGCGAGTTATCGTCTGTAGCGGATGCTTTGCACGCCGAGCCTCTCGAACACGGCCTTTGCCTCAGCTGTGTGAACTATACGCTTCCGGGCCATGTGGTGCCATTGATCACCTACAGCAGTTTCGGCATTCATGTCGCGGCTCTCCTACGGTACAGAGCGCATGCGCATGGCGACACGAGGACGAACGAACGAGGGGCGTACGCTATGACGTGTCTTTCTCCGCCCGAGCAAGTGCTACCACGATACGGCGAACAGTGGAGTTTTTTTTTTTTTTTTTTTGTGGCCAATGTTGGCCAACCTCTTTTAAGGGTTATGCTTGGCTTGACGAACGTGCGCTCCAGGCACTCGGGGAAGCGTATTTCCAAACGCTTCGCTGCACAGAGCACCCACGTGACATGTCTGTTCGCGCGATGAAGAACGGTAATTTAACGTGGTTATTGGCTGCGCCCCTAGCCTAAAGCGACCTAAACCATACCAAATCACCATTATTAACAAAAACGTCGCGTAGATTTCAGATTACAAAAAAAAAAAAATGAAATGTAGAAATAAAATAGGCAATGGAAAAAAAACAAAGAGATAGATGTTCTGGGGCTCGAACCCAAGCCGTCAGCGCCAATACTCAGTGCTCTACGCCCAGGCTACACAGCCAGAACGGCGGGTTCGTTTTAGCAGCCGCTCAAAAGAATAGCGCGCGCAGTGACATCACACATGTCACGTGGGTGCTCTGTACAGCGAAGCGTTTGGAAACACGCCTCGGGGAAGTCTGGAATTTTTTTGGCCAATATTGGCGAATCACCGTAAGTGGGTATGCTTAGCTTGACGAACGTGCGCTCGAGGCACGCGGCAACGAGCGCTCGGCCTTTTCTCGTTTTTTTTTAACTGCGGATACCATGCACAAACGATTTGCTCAACAGCTTCGCTGTTAAAATCATGCGCTTGGTTTTAGGAGAATACGCGTAGTGGCCGAACGCGAATACCCAATGTATTCTTCATATCTGCCTTGAGCAGAACAGAAAATGGCCGATTTCTCTAGGCAATACTTTCATTGACTTTGCACAGAAGCAGTTGCGTAATTATCGCGAGGGCAGCCTGCCTCTTGGTCACTGCCGCCGGTTTCGCAGTACGCGCAAGGCTGAGAAGCTTGTGTTCCTGAAAAAAACCAAGTAATGGTGTTATATATAGCACAAAGAACTGTTAGCGCAGAAAGTGCAGTGTTTTGTACTTTTGAAAGAACCTAAATGCTGTCCCTTACTTGCAGGAACTACCCGCCGTTTTAATTCAGTGGCTCAGGCGTTGTGCTGCTGACTCCAAGGACGCGGAGTCGATCCCGGACGCGGTGGCTGCTTTTCTGATGGAGGCGAAAAGCGAAAACGCCAGTGTGTCGAGAGTTTGACGCACGTTAAACACCCCAGGTGGTCCATCAAATTTTTAATCCGCAGCCCTGTACGGCACGCTGCTTCGGCGCGTTAATCGTCACAATCGTACTAACAGTAACTACGTGTTTCGTCCTTTGAAGGAACGTCAGCGCTAAAATAGACGAAGCATGCTGAAGGCAGGCAGTACAGCCGGAAGGGCACTGTCGTGTTTGTCTGGAGCGTCTCGTGACCGCTTTTTGGCTGTTTCGTTCTTCCTAGGGCTTCTGTACCTTGAGTTATGATACTACTCGCGTCCGGAGTGGGCGGGCTGTTGTAGACAAACTAAAGACACCCCTACCCTCAAAAAGACACCCTTCCCCGGCATCAAGAACCACGTTACCCCTTTCAGTCAGTGATGGAAAATTATTGTGCTGCTTTCTGCATTATAGCGAAAGACGCGATGGCCAGTGTCAGGTGGAACGGTGGTGTCTATATATCGCATTCACTGGTGGTGTCTATATATCGCAATATACTCGCGATAAGAACCCTAATTGTTATTTATGAGAAAATATAAACTTAAACTCTGCAGCCGGCTACTTCGAACAGATTATCATACGTGACCAAAAAATCGAATTTCTTGGTACCAGTCGCCATAACATCTTATTTTTTCTTACGTTAACTGAGCTTAAAATTCTACGCTTCGGTCTTAAACATGCGCCTCTCAATGTACGGATGTGGCTCGCCGGTGCGCACGCTTAACGCAAGCAGTTTCGTAACCCGAGTTAACCCGAGTGATGGGAGATTTCATGGGGAGGTATGTGATTTCAATGGAGAAAAATTCGAAGGGAAATAGAGTGACAGATAACTGGCAGGCAACTTCAGATTGGTTCAGAGCGAGTTCTTAGCGGAGAACAACTTACCTGCAATGATTTCTTCAAAGTTAATTTAGAAAAATGGAAAGGCAGCAATTGGGAAGGCTATCAGTGCTGTATAAGTTGACAAGCTACTGCGAGCTTGGTGCGGTTTGCTCAACAAAATATTGAAGCGTAGTAGTGCTTCCTGAACCCTACGGGTTCTTGTGCAAGAAAACAATGTGCCTCGTGCCAGCCCAATAGGTATAAAACAATAGCCATCGTAGCCTAGATTTAAGAGAAATATGCACGGTTTTTTACTAAGCCACAAGCAATAAATATTTATTACTGCTTTTTTAATGTTACGTTGGCGTTTAGTGTTCATGCATTTTGGTTAGACAGTTGGCAGCGGGGGGAAGGGAGGGGGCGTGTTATTTCGAATTTAGTTAGATATAACCGAAGATTGCCGTTACTGCTTAACGTAGTACCATTGATTATACGTTGCCGACCCCTGTTGCCGACCCCTGTGCTAAAGGGTGAACGACTGAGTGAGGGATTTGAATCCATAGGGGGGCATTTCAGTGGCGATGACATGCCGTGACGCTGGTTGGGTGAGGGTAGGAGTTTGAAGATTCCGGAACGCATGTTACCGCGCTTTTGTTAGAAAGTGGTCGACGGGGGGAGGGGAGTAATTTTGCCTGTATACCCTATAGTACTGGGTAACGGTGTAGTAGGCGACCAGACCAAACATTCTTCTCTATTCACTCACCTAAAAGTGCCCGGGCGGCGAGGTCGTGGGCGGTTTCGTGTGCGACGAAATTGTACCAGATCTGCGTGGTATGGGTTGGTGTCCAAAAAATGTTGATATTCCGTCCGGACCCGCCGCGGTGGCTCAGTGGCTAAGGCGTTGTGCTGCTGAGCACGAGGTCGCGGGTTCAATTCCAGGCCGCGGCGGCCGCTTTTCTGATGGATGCGAAAAGCAAAAACGGCCGTGTGTACGAGATTTCGGCGCACGATAAAGATCCCCAGGTGGTCAAAATTAATCCGGAGCCCTCCACTACGGCGCGCCTCACCGCCTGCGTTGCGTCGGCGCGTTACACCCTACAATCAATCGATACTCCGTCCAGAACTCCGAGTCGGTCGACGTCTCAGACAGGGGCGTAGCCCGTAGCCAGGGGGGTATTTTAGTGCAAAACCTTCCCTCCTCTCTCCCCCCCCCCCCCCCCCCTCTCCCCGAAAATTTATGCGTGCAGAAAAATGACATATATTGTTCGGGCGTCGGGGGGTGTCTCTGTTTCTTTTGTATTTTTTATTTTTCCGGTGGCGTATAACACCCATCGAAATATATTTCTGGCGACGTTACTGGTCTGAAGGTAATGGTGAGCGCCGTTTTAGATGTTATTTCTCTAAAAAACCATCAGAACGACTCCCGGCAGTTGGTTATGATTGTTCTACGGCGATTTGGGCTATAGCGGGGGCTATGGCATCTCCTGCCATTTGCGGTGTGGACGGGGCAGTAATGGTTCGAGAAAATTTCGCGTTGAGTTATGCACGATGTTCGGTACAAGGAGTTAAAAATAGCTTAGGTTAGACGAATATATTCTAATGCTTCAAATATGACGATCCTCACAGCGCCGGCGTTTCGTCTTCGCGAAAAATCCAGAAATTGAGAATTTTTGTATTTTATTTTTTAAGAAAGGGTGGCTAGAGGTGGAAACCATGCGAGGCCCTTTCTGTTTTTATTTCCGTTCGCCTAGTCACTTTCGGTTTCTATTCGCTGAATTCGCCATACACGGCGAATGTAAGTGCCGTTTTTGCACCAGAAAATCATGAAGTCTCCATCGTGGGAAGCGCCACGATTATGCGAAGTAAAATAACGTATATCTCGTTGATCACGCGTCGAGAAAATTCCAGTTCAATAAAATAAATCTGCAAGTTTCTTCCTCGAACTTGATGGATTACGAGGATTGACAAGCCGATGCTGCACAGGCGATGAGCCGCGCCGTAGTGGAAGGTCCGGATTAATCTTGACCACCTGGGGATACTTAACGTGCTCCGAAATCTCGAAAACACGGGCGTTGTCGCTTTTCGTCTCCGTCAGAAAATTTCTTGACTTTGTGAAGCTTTCTACGATCAGAGTTTTAAAAAGCGATCCCAATAATAATTGAATCTCAGAAAGTGACATTGGAAGTAGAAATGGGTGCATTTAAGTGAAAACATTCTTCTCAAACATGAAGACAAGATATCTCAGTTGGAAGTGGCTTCAATCTAGCGTCTCTGTTTTCTTCATGTTGGTAAGCTGTGGGTATGAGAAGTCCCGTGAGGAAGCGCATCATGTGTAATTAGCACTCATGACCTTCTGTTTGGTACAGGCACCAGGTGAAAACTTTAATCTGATAATTGTTACGATCAAGGATATTAGTTAACATTCATATCCTCTGGTTAACCAGTATATACGTGTTTAAAGAAAGGAAGACATGTGGCCGAGAAAGAAGGAACGGTCGTTCATGGAAATGCTTATTTTGGAGCGGTGAATAGTAAGGTTGAGGGTTACGACACGTGTTGGGTTGATGGACCCTTGTGCTGTTGCGCAGAATGCTGCGGGTTCGACTCGTGGCGCTGGAGGCTGTGCTTTTGGCGCAGGGAAAATGCAACAATTGCCATGTGTACGATGTTTCCGCGCACGTCAAAGAACCCAAAGTGGTCAGATGTTAAAGGTACATCAGATCTGCTTTGTTCGCTGCAAATGTCGCCTGAACGCGACAGTCTAGTGCCATCGCGGCCACGGAAGACCCCCCCTCGTCTCTCCATTCCAACTTCTCACGCTTTTCTTATCCCCCGTCTCCCTCCTCCCATGGTGAATGAAAATTCAAGTTTTCCCCATTGGGTTCAATTTTCGCGCATTTGCACCGCTCGCACGCCATCGGTCGGGACCTTTTATTTCCATGGTTTCTGGACCAGCTAGAAGAAACTTTTTTTATGTTTATTTTTATCTCACCTCTTTTCAAGACTATATTGAACGCTTTCTTACTTGCTGCGCAAAAACCACGCGCACGTCTATATTTAACTAAAGGAATGTTGCTACTATCACTCATGTACTTATATACTGACTCAAATGTGCCTCATGCATTCTTTTTGCTGAACAATCAAGGCATAAACGATGCCTGACACCGGTTTTACAGGTTCGGAAAGGTCTGACCTGTATATGCTTCTTGATCGAGCGTTCTTTCAAGTTTTGGCGGCCGGGCGCGGGCTCGCAAGCTTGGACGCGGCGTAAAAATCGACGCCCCACGTGACCAACTACAGGGCACTTTTCGACCATCAAGTCCACCAGACGGCGCAAGCGAAAGGTTACTTTTGGTATAGAATACAAAACATTCATTCTATGACTCAAAGAGCCAACACAGTTCGCTTACAATGTGTTTTTTAAAAATATTATTAACAAGTTCCGCATCAAACATCCGTTGAGCAAAAATGTACGCAACTTTTTACGAACAGCCGACTGGTGCACCACCTGGTTTCTGAATTCGCAACCACAAAGCCGGCAATTCAAATTGAAACCGCTGCAACGGCCCACCGTTTCTATGTGCGCGGAGCACTGGTTTCGTGACTGTTATTGCTGTTATGTGCTTTTGCGTCCATCAGTTGTTGAGAGGACTGGCAAAACACGGGAATTGAGTGCTTGTTGAGTGACAAATGTGGGAAATTCCGCATCGGAAGACAGCTGTCGAGGCCAGAATATTTGATTCTTCCAACAGAAGGTGAGTGTTATGCACTCCGCTAGAAAGACTGTGCAAACGAAACCGTTGTCGCCGTCAATACCTCATTCGTGCCCTTCGTTCGAAATCTTAGCGCAAGTCAACGAGTTGTTATGGAAAAAAAAATGTTGTCATGAAAGCGACGTACAATTGCAGCGGTCGAAATGAAATGATGTCCTGGCCTCTGTAAACTTGCGGATGTCAATAAACGATTTGTTCTCACTTGCTGCTCACTGTGGTCTGTGCCAGTCGAGGCCATCTGGTCACCTGGCGTAACATCACTTCACTAGCGCGGCGCAAGTAAACACGCGACCAGCGTGCCAGCCAGGAACCAGCAGGAGCAGCCACGGCCGGACTCGACGCCCCTTTCGCGCGCGGGAGGAGGAGAGTCGAGTCCGGCCGTGGAGCAGCGAGCCGGCGGCCGCCGTGCGAGGGCAGCCATGTTATTAAGGAGCTCAAGCGGCCTGTGCAAAAAGCATCCGCCATGTTTACAAAGCCGTGTTTACAGCGCCATCAAGCGGGCGTACTGGGTAGTTCACGACGCCGCCACTACGCTTTTTCTGGCACTACAGGCAAAGCTAGACCTTTGCTTCTCTAAAATCCTCCCTGTTCTGTGCCGGGCGGCGGAAGCAAGTGATAAACAGACAAACTGACCAAACTTTTCGCGTTTAGTAGTAGTAATAGTGGTAGTAGTAAAAACGTTTTATTGAGCCGGTGAAGTGGAAGTGGTTGCTTATTCCAGGAAGTCATGTGATGAGCGGGGAGCTTTCACTCTGGAGGCCAGAAGTGTCTGGACATCCTTATCGCTGCTCGTCACCAGGTTCTCGCACAGCTCAGAGATGGGAAGGGGGGATGGAAGGGGGGGGGGAGGTTGGGGGTGTGATTGCACTCTAATATGATATAAGGAAGAGGGCCGGGTTGTAAACAAAACTTGCATTCGGCAGGAGATTGCGTAGGAAGCATACGATGGAGGTGGTCTGGGTTAAGGAAGGTATCGTTCTGCAGTCAGCAAAGGCGCAAGAAAAGCTATCGTCTTTAAAACTCCTCACTGGGATGCAGATGGTGCACCCACTCTGGCTTAACCGCGCGTTCAAGACCAGGAAGTATAGCACGAAGCACCGGGGGCTCAACGGTTCGGCTAAATGTTTTCGCAGACATGACGCAACTTCAAACGCTAATAGTCTCCTGAGCGCGTGCAATGAGCGTTTTAGTTTTGGGCTCCAATAATTTGTCTTTTATTATTTGGCGTACGGGGCTCAGTTTCGACGCGGGCGAAGTTGCATGAAGAATTCGCTCATCACTACTTGCAGGGACCTCTAAATTACCGCAAAAAGAAAGCTACAATCGATCAATCAATCAATCAATCAATCAATCAATCAATCAATCAATCAATCAATCAATCAATCAATCAATCAATCAATCAATCAATCAATCAATCAATCAATGTTTATTAGTGTACCCAGGAACAGCCGGGGGGGGGGCTTTGTGATGGCGCACGAGAAAAAAACAAAAAAAAAAAAACAAAAAAAAGGGAACAGGCAACGCAAGATGTGCACATTTCCCACACACACAAAAGAGAAAACATCATTTCTTACGCTGAACAAAAATTACACCCTTTGACAAACACACACACATAAATATATACAAATATGTAGTGCCTGGAGCAATAGGGCAATGCACGCGAATGGTGGTTGCGCATGCACACCTACTGGCAAGAGAAATATGCAGATGGAATAGTGTAAGCCGTATAAAAACGGAGTGATCTTAGATGGCTTCCACTCGAGATAAACAGCACAAAAGGAATGTATACATTGAAAGATAGCAGAAGATAAAAAAGCAAAAAGAAAGAAGGACAAAGGTTTGCGTTGCTAGCGCTTCACGCCGAAATAACAGCATAAAATCAGTCGTACATCATGTGGACAAGAATGAAAAAGCGCGAAGTTATGGCATGACAAGCTCTCGGACATGCTTGCGAAAGAGAGTCGGGGAATTATTAAATATATCTAAGTATTCAGACTACCGGCTGTACAAACACTGCATTCGGAACATAGGGCACAAGTCCCGCTGACAGTTCGGATTATGAAAAACATAGTGTTTCCTGGTCAATTTCTGCGGCACATAGAGTGGAACATGTGGTAGCAGCACTACACAAGACACTGAGCCGTGAATAATTTTGAATAGGTAAAGAAGATCCGGCTTATTCCGTCTGGAGATTTATCGTGGTAGCGTCAATGCAAAAGATGATCCAGAGTCATTATTACTGGCGAAGCGATGGTTAAAGATAGATATAAACTTATTTTGGAACCTGTCAATGAGCATATTTTGTTTTACACGTGCTGTTCCAAACAACGCAAGCATACTCAAGCTGCGGGCGACAAACTAGCGTAGAGCTTGAGAAGAGAATTCGGTTTGTTGAACTCTTTCGATATCCGGCACACAACACCAAGGGATCGAAGAGCCCTACGAGTAATTAACCGGATATGCGAGGAGAAGGTAATTTTGCTGTCAAAATTGACACCGAGGTCGTTAACCTCTGCCAAACGAGGTAGCACTTCACCATTAATGTCATAGGGTAACAAGATGTTGTTAGTTTTTCTTGTGTATGTCATTACCTTAGTTTTAGATGTATTGATAAGAAGTTTGTCGCAAGCGCACCAGTGCGAAAATGACGATATTGCTCTCTGGAGAGCAGAACAGCTTGAAGTGTTCGAAATAGATTTAAATGTTTTAACGTCGTCAGCATATAAGAGAAAATTGCAATCTTTAACACCGGCGAAACATCATTCATAGAGATTGAAAAGAGAAGTGGCCCGAGTACAGAGCCCTGAGGGTACACCACTGGTGGCCTCATAGCAAAGTGAGGAATGCCCATTTACATTCACAAAACATGACCTTTCACATAAATAACTGCATAAGAGGAAGGTGGAGGATGGGTGTATATCGAGTTGAGACAGTTTGTTAAATAACCGATAGTGGCAGACGACGTCAAAAGCCTTACTCAAATCAAAGTAAACGACATCAAGTTGGCCTCTCCCCTGCACAGCTGCCGAGGCGTGCAGCATGAAATTGACAAGACTGGAGGTGGTCGATCACCCAGTTAAAAAATAATGTTGCTCAGGCATCAATATGTGTTTTATACTGAACGTGAGTAGCATATGCAATACTGCCTCAAAGAGCTTGGAAGCAGCGCATAGAATAGAGGTTGGCCGGTAGTTCGTGGGGTCGAATTTTGACCCTGACTTAAAAACTGGAACAACTAGAGCAGTCTTCCAACGCGAGGGAAATCGGCCAGTTTTGAGGGAGGTTTGAAATATACACGTCAACACACGTATAAGGAGATCACCAAAAGCCTTAAGTACTGCTGAGGGGATGCCGTCAGGGCCGCATGAGAGTGACGCCTTCATTTACTTTAGAGCTTTCGAGACAAGACTATCTGAGATTACCATTTTTGAGCATTTATAGAGTTCCGAAGATACCTGAGGGGGACCAGCTGCACTTTTCTTGCCGTATGCGGAACGTAATTGTGAACAAAGGCATTAGAAACGTCAGATATGCTTTCTCCCTTATAATCGAGGAGGTTAGTATTTCCTAAAGAATTTTTAGATGTTTGTGAACGGACGTGGCCCCAGAAAGCTTTAGCGTGCCGTGTTGTGCCAGCTTCAACTGCGGAAATGTAATTAGACCTATCACGTTTAAGCAGATATTTACACTGAGACCTGAGTTGACGACTCTTACACTTTTCCTGCCCCGTATTCTTAGCCTCTCTGTGAGCTCGATCTTTCCTTCCAAGGGCCTTTTTCAGTTCGGCCGAAAACCTGTATGGAAAATTGCCTTTCGTTTCTGTTACTTTAGGCCCAAATCTGTGAAGCCGTCGTGTAAAACTTCAGTGAAAAAAACAATCTGCTCGTCAGCGTCATTGAGGTTGGCTTCTGGCCACCAGCGAGTGTCACTGAGAAAATGAAATAAACCAATGTAGTCCCCACGAGCAAAGTTGTAACCCCTGTTTAGTGGTGTGCGAACAGGAGGACTGTGATGAAGGAGAGATACGTTACACACAGAAATGGCTAGAGGAGGATGAAATTATCCGGCTTTACCAGTTCAGTGGAGCTGTGTGAAACATCGGCGGCTTCTAAGTTAGTCAGACACAAGTTTAAAACATTCCCACATGAATTCTTAATGAAGTTACACTGCTGTAATGAGGTAAAGCAAACAAAATCGAGTATGGTGTCCCACTTCTGAACTATGGGAAGGTACGACTGGTTAATCACCTGAGTGTCCCATGAAATCCTAGGACGTTGAAATCCCCAGTGATCAGGAATTTGTGATTACTGTGAAATATTAAAATATTTTCAATATAATTCACGGTTTGTTTAAAATTAGACGGATGAATCTCGGGTGATATGTAATACGTACACAGCAAGAAGCGTTCGCCCGGAGAACATAGTACCTCAAATGGACTCAACGTATTCTTCAAGGTCGATGCTGCGCTTACACTTTGATAATAATAATAATAATAATACTAATACTACTACTACTACTACTACTACTACTACTACTACTACTACTACTACTACTACTACTACTACTACTACTACTAATAATAATAATAATAATAATAATAATATTAATAATAATAACTTATCAGCCCGGTTTTTCTCAAGCCGTCGCTCCGAAAGAGTTCTGGGTGAATTGAAGCCTACATCACTTATTTTCCTTCCATCCCACGCCTTTCCTTCATTTGCATGTTCATCATTTCCAAAAAGGAAAGAAAAAGATGGGACGTGTATACCACCTATAGCCCAGATCAATGTTCTTTGCTGCGCCTAAAATTGGGACCGTACAACTGAACCAGAATGCACATTATTCACAAGCACGACAAGCTGTGTGCGACTGCGAGGAAAAATTCGCAGATTTGTGAAGAGGGGGATTTTCGTCAAACAAAAAAATATTCGTAATTGTTTTTTTGTGTAACCTTGATTTGTCACAAGGCCAAATTTTACAGAAGGAAATTTTTTTATGATAATTGTACCGCATCCATCACCATTTTTGGATGAGTCTGCTCTTCTTTTGCTAAATGAAGACTTCGGTGCGAGCTCCAAGACTTTAAGATCCAGTGCGAACGATGCGCTGCGAAGGTTTATATGGTAGGAACACGCCAAAAAAAAAAAAAAATGGCCGCTTGTATGCTTGCTCCGCTGCAAATGATGCCGATAGACGATAGCTGCCAGTAATGCCTCATCTCCCCCCCGGCCCCCCTCATCTACACCCTCATCCCTTGTCGAACTCGCGTCTCCCCGTCGCTTTTGTTCTTCCCAGTCGGGCTTGTGTGCCAGCTTCGTCGAGCACTAAGAGTGCAGTTCATGATGGCCATATCTGCAGTAAGCCTGGTGATTGACACGCCGGTGTGCTGCAGTCAGGCATGCAAAAACAGGCCTGGCTGGTGGCTTGCACGAAAGAACGAGTGCCTGAGCAGCCATCAGATATAGGCGCGCGCCTAGCGCTGCTCCCAAGGACATTCGAAGACGGCGGTAGAAACAGTCAAGCCGAAAAGTAAGGCGCAACAAAGGGAACGCTTTTCATTCGCGCCCTTGCGGGCACGGATAGACACTACAGCGGAGGAGAGCCCATATGTACACGAGGTCGGCCCCGTCTAGCGGTGAGCGCGGAGGGTTTGTTTTTCCGATTCCAAGCGGGGAGTCATAAACAGAGCACCAAGGTAGATGCTCGGGTTACAGCCTGGGGTCACTCGGCGGAAATGTTCCCCATAAACATCACGTACATCTCGGGCTCAGCCGAGTCACATTCTTGAACACGGCCGGGGTCAGGCGCCTGGCTGGCTGCGGCCGGGAATGCCGCTGTGCGAGCTCGGGCCGAGCTGCCGTCGTGTTCCTCCCAGAGGCCTGAGCTGCACGTGCTTTGCTCCGCGCTGTTGACAAATCACGTGAAAACTCGAGCAGTCAGTCAAGCGGCTGCCCCGAAACGGGGCTTCGATGCACGCGCCCCGGGGCCACCTTGGGAAGCAGAAATCACGTCGGCACGCGGACGCGAAGCAGCTATGATATCTCACCCCTAGAGCCGAATTATTGCCAACAACAGGTTATATTTGTTTACTCTACAAGGTTCATACAAAAAAAAAAAAGAATAATTGAAGACGTGATGATGGGGCAGGCGGGATTTAGAACATTTCTTTTTGTCTTCCTACCGTTATGGTTTCCGTGATCATTGCGCGTTTTTCATGACCTCATTTCACCTTTCTGCCCTCCTCTGCGAGCTGGGCTGGCCTTTTGACCTTAGAGCGCGCGATAAAAACTGCTCTGAAAACACATTCGGTCGTTCGGGGGGCGCACGTAGTGCACAAGCGAGATTGGAGTACCGCGTCTACCCGACCTTTTGATCCCTGCTTGCACGTACGGCCCGTAAGTTTCCCTGGCGTAGAGAGTCTAATGAGAGACCACGCGTACATCAACACATATTTCAACCATCTTAGTATACTAGCAGCTCTACGCCACGAGAGGTCCTTCCGCAACTCAATGAGTTTATGTTTTAGAATATCGTATTTCACGCGTGCGGACTTTTTTATACGTTATAGAAATAGGCCCCCATGCTTTAAAACAGAAAGCCACGTTCCACCAAGTAACATGGCGGATAGTGTTCAGACTAGTAAGCACATGCGTGTGTGTTCTCGGAAATGCTAGCGTGGTCTACGGTTGTGTCGAAACGCGTATTTTACTGAAGCAGCCCAAGGGCGAGCACAACCGCGACGTGCCATGGTACGGCATGTCTGTTGGTGAAAGCATTAAATAATAACAATTTTCAAAATCAAACCGAACTTGTACCCGGAGTTGAGGGTTGAGGGTTATTTATTTAAACCAAAACAATGTTCACAGGGACCCAACAATGTTGTCAAAGGGTCCCAATATTCCTCTCATACAGGCAAGTGCAACAACAAAAAATGCAGCAGCCTGCAGGATCCAATACCAGTAGTAACTACCGTCATAGCAATCAGCTCCTTTCATTGCAATCCCATGATACATTTTAAAAAATCTATCTGAGGGGGTGAGGCTTTCACTGGGCAAGCATATTTTTGTCTTCTTTTCTCTCCAACTTTTCCTCTACTCGGAACCACAACCTGAAACTTGAGAAGGTCGTTAGTGGCTTTAGATTTACGCAGTCCGATCTAAATCTACAACCCATGAAGTTTCCCTGTCCTTGCGAAACACACGGGATTACTTGCCGAAAGCGTGATTACTTGCCGAATGTTACCTTGGATCCGGCTGCATAAATATTAATGTGACGAGGCTGGGTACCCAGTAGTCTTCGTAATACAGTTTCGGCGCACGTTAAATAGCCCACTGTAGCCTCAAGTGCAACGAGCCTGTTGGCCAGGGCATATATTGCCAGAGAACTGCTACGCCTCACAAAATTGCATATTTCACACTGAGAGCAGCCATCGAGCAAACAAGTTCTAATTTGACCCTCCACATAATAACTGATGTGCTTAACAAAAACAACCACAACCACAACAAAAACTACACTTTCCATGTTCTATCGTTAAAATTGATCAATCAGGGTTTTCATGCTACCAGAGCAACTGACGCCCGCTGTTTTTTGTGCGTCTAATAAAATTTTGTCATATTTCTTTCAGTAATCTATGTGTTTCAACCATCCATCTTCCCTCGCAGGGCGTAGACCACTTAGAGTAGACCACTCAGCAAGCTAACTTGGAGGATAAAATATCGAATTAAAAGTTACCCGCCACGGCTGAAACGTTCTGCTGCAGAGCCCAAGGACGGGGGTTTTATCCCGGCCGCGGTGGCTACTTTTCTGACGGAGGTAAAAAGCGAAGACGCCCGTGTGTAGAGATTTGGGTGCACGTTAAAGGTCCCCAGATGGTCGAAATTAATACGGAGCCCTCCCCTGCGGTGCATCTCATAGCCCGGGTGCAGCTTCGGCTCGTTAAACCCCACAATTAATTAAAAGTTAGTAAAACGTAGCCACATGCTTTCAGGGCGTAGAAACCCTGCAAACAAAGGAACGCATGACACCGCCTTGTCGAATAGTTGTAAATTTTCTACACCCTGGAACAGTTACTGCTTTAAAAGACAAGGAAACTTGGGTTCAAATGCGCGAGCAAAAATCCTTAACTTTTGGTAACACAAACGAAGTGCAGTTGGAATATTCGCATTGTCCTCTGTCCTGCTGACTTCACGCAGCAGTAGTCGCAGGCGCTTTGAAAAATTGACGCAGCTTGCACGAGTGGTGCACGGCTGGAGAAACAGCCGAGCTGGCGGCCCCTCTCCCTTCGTCGGAGACTCGGCTGTTGCACCTCACATTTATTTCCGAATTGGCCACTGAAAGTACTCCATTACTGGCAGGCTTGGATCGTTTCATCCGCAGGCTGTCACATCTCTCCCAGAGTGGACCGCGTTAGCAGACGCTAGAGTCCGCGGCCAAGTCCAAAGCCAACGCCCACGCTACGAACCCAAAGGAAATTCTGTGCGCCCGGGGTGCGATGAAGCTCAATCGTATGGGGGCCGGTTTCATAAACCGCGACGAACCCAGGTTCGATTCTGATCACGGGAAGCGTTCTTTTTGCTTTCCAATTTGCTGCACATTTTATTGTTCCCCGCCGCTGCTAACCCATTACCCCTGAGGCCTTTGGGGTGAGCCGGTTGTTAGGTTGCCGGTTTCACGGCGTAAAGGTCGTGGGTTAGATTGCTGGGACTTCCCTAATCACATTTTTTTTTCTTGAAGCATCGAGGGTTTTTGGTGCGACGGACGGATTTGTGTCGGCCTAAACAGCTCTTGCTGTGAATAAAGTCAGGGGAATCCCAGCAGGCCAGTTCATCTCGACGTTTCTGCACCGCTTGCTGTTTTCGACTGGTTTAACAATGTTATGATATGGCTGGAGGTGTCACTAGACGCGTCGTCATCAAGCCTACGATAGAGCGGTGCAAAAATAGGACCAGAATGGAGTCCGGGTCATAAAGGGGACGCATGAACAAAGAAATGGCTGAGCGGAACGCTGGGCGTGAGGGAAGCAGTGACGACGTGCCATCGCAACGCGAAAACTAACAAAGATGATGCAGGAATTTGGTCTTGGGACCTAGATGGACGCTTCTCGATTGGCAGACTACAGTGATTTCCCGCGCACAGCGGTAAAAAAAGGGGCTGATCGGGGGACCAACTACCGGCATACCACGCAAAGCTAGGTCCATCCGTTAATAAACATCACCACCACCACCACCACCACCACCCCACTCAAATCCGAATATAACGAACTCGGATAGAGCGAATTATGCTTTATAGCGAGCACTCAAAATTATTCTGCCGTTAGGCGTGTAAAATGTACTTTTATAACGGACTAAACAATTTATTTTTCGAGCTCTGAGGGCGCGCGATCGGACACCAAATGCCCGTTAACGCGCTTTTGCGCCGGCTGTACTTAGCCTTCGGGGCACCGCGCGTCCCACCCGCGCTTCCGTGAAACGCCGCAGCGGGAGCAATTCGCTCCTTTTGCCAGCCTCGCTTTGCGGCACATTTGTTCGGCAGTTGCCTGTCACGTGATCAAGCACGTGCGAGCAGCCCCAGACCCATTGCGCCTTAGTGAAAAAAAAAAAAAAAAGAGCGGCAAGAACTGCTGTGCTGCTCTCATGACTCCGGAACTCCGGCCGTACCTACGTTGCCCACGTTTCTGTGCACTGGCATTGCAGCGCTTCATAAAGATGAGGACGAAGCAGTAGCAAGCCCTGCCGAAAAACAGGGAAGTGGACTGGAGTCCGTCGATACGTTGCGGCGTGTCGAGAATGAGATTCTCATTGGTGGTGCTGAACGCATTGTTCAGGGGGAAGTCACTGCCTACTGTAGTATCTCTGCAATAAATTTCTTTCGAGTAGATTACTATTCATGGTGAGTGGCATGGTCTTTCTTTTGTTATCGCGTTTTCAATCAACTGTTCACATTGTTATTAGGAGTTTTGATACAAAAATTTGTTATAATCGGGCTCGGGTATTTCGAACTGATCCGTATAGCGAACAAATCGTGTTGAATCACGCTGTTCGGTATAACCGGCTTGGACTGCACAGTGCACACACCTATCCTTGAGACAGAACTCCTGGACACCGCTCTGGCATTGAGAAAAATTCGTTGCTCCGTGTTAAATGTAATTTTATGAATCTGAAAAACGAATTCATCTAACACCTTTCCGACGTTTTTTTTTAGATCACGTAATCTTTGTGCGGGTTCTGTGGATTCTTAGACACGCGGGTATCGGGCGCGAGGAAACTGCGGGTGCTTTTGCTAGTTTCGATTGACGTGACCCAGCAGTGCATGCTTGCCCCAGTCTGACGTACATAAGTGCACCCACTTACGATGTTGCCTGCTCAGGGGCCGATCTAACGCTATCCTGGATATACCAGGGAACTAACACTTAAAATTCAAATGCTACTCATCACTCTTCCTTTCCCCTCAATGTGGTGTCTTTAACAGCCCCTAAGGTACCGCTTCTAAAATTAGACTTGTACCTTAACAGGTCTGGATGGGCATCAACTGACGTTTGCATGACTGGCAATCAACCAGAATCCTTAGAGTAATATTTTTTTAATGTCGCCGCTTCTTTGAGCGCAGAGAAATCGATTCCCCTGCCCCATTTAAACGCATAAGCCTCGAGAAAAAAAAAAAAACAGTACTCCTTTCATTCGGCGCTAGCTGCCTCGGACATACAAAAAAAAAAGAAATTTACTTTTTCCATCGCGATTTTATCTTCCTGAGACGACTACTGACCGCACACACATCCACCCAACAAGTCATCCATCCCACTCTCCATGACGCTTCTGTATTCCGTGCCAAGCCCCAGTCCCACTGTATCATGTTGTCTGTAAATGCCAACAAAACCCATATTTTCCCCCATCCCAACGCCTCGCGTGAGCAGTGGGAGAGTATGCTGGCCAATTCTTTTCCGTACGCGGAGCTATTGCTAGTGAAAAGGGTGAAGACAGAATATGGGACTGAAGACCCGGACCCACGGGAAGACTCCGTTAAAATGACCTTTTCGTTGTGTCTCCTCCGCCCCTGCGGAGTGAATCTGGTTATTTTTTGTCTGTCTTTCCAGTCCTATACTTATCATTGCATTCCTTAAACAAATAACCGTTGTCAAGCCTTGGCCAATCCACCTGCGTGGGTACGAGCCACTACATTAAGGGTAAAGAAGAAGAAGGTGAAGAACGCCAAAAACGAGGAACCATGCTATGGAAGCTTGCCTTCAAGGCGCCCACGATTCAAGGTTGCCAAACAACTAACCAACGCCCAATATGCGGTAACCGTGGTATCCTGAAGCTGTCGTAAGGACGCCCGAAAACTTCCCCCGGCTGCGGTACCAGCCGTGTCCATCGCCTGCTTGGTAGCCCCGCATAGAATTGCCGGCCTCGAGGGTGACGACGCGGTGCCCTACGTGCCCAACAACCCGCAACCCCGCGCGGACAACTGCATAGCGCTTGGACAACTTGCACTTTCAAGCCGCCTTCACAGCGAGGGCAACCAATCGCAGGCGAGACTTGCCCAACGTTCTCATCCTTAGAACTGGCTTGGTAACGGATAGTTTTCTTTAACGTTCTCACCGTACTTTCTGTTTTGGGACCCATACATTTTGTTAGCATTCATAGAGTACTTATGTTCGTTCACATTTTCGACGTCTTTCTGAAGCTCCTGTCTCATTTGTGCAACACGAGTTGAGATGTTCAGCTACGCATTACACCTACCATGATAACCTCCCACCAATACCAGTAGGAATGCCTGAGGTAATCCGACACGCCCGCGCATCGCCGAAACAGCCTCGTTATAACTGTTCAAGAGATTGTGTTGGGAATGAAAAAAAAAGTGAGAAAATGTTCAGGTGTGTTGACGTACGTATTTCAAAAGTTAGCTACCATGACTTACCGTATTAAACTAGCATAACCGACTAGTCAGAGACAAATGAATACGGGGAGCAAGGCTTTCGTCTTCGAAGCCGAAACGTCAAGAGCGATTTTTTTTAACTGGTCGGCGTCTATTTTTGTTTTAAATGTTTGTTTGTTTCAACCCTCCCCGTCAGACGGGATTTCATCCCACTTTCGACTTCATGGTGTAAGAAAGTGTGGCGTGGCGTCGCGTATAGTCGGAAGTACACGGCATACAATGTGAACATGCGCCCGCGCCTTTCGGGAATAAACGAACGACTTTTCTATTCACGCAGCATTTTCGTTGCCTCTATATTACACGTTGTGGTGCAGCATAGAAAGAACAGAGCGCTTCATAAGCTCAAGCATTGCTGAAAATTTAGGCTCAACATGGGGAGGGGTGCCATGTGAGATGGTTTCTTTAAAATATTGTCTGTTGGGAACTAGTGTTGAGACTTAAGACGAGGGAAAAGCCAAAGCAGCAATGTGGCGACATTGCATTTTTTTTTTCAAATTAAACAGGTGGCCGGGGATAGTTAAACTATGTGCCTTTTCAGAAAAATGATCCTTAAGCGCAGCTCTTTTAAAGCCGTTCTTGTTACGACTTCGGCAACACTTTAACAGCACCGGACGAGGCATCGCGTCAAATGAAATTGAATGGAAACGAGATGACAACGCTCGGCTGGCTATGGGTGGATAAGCTGTCTGATCAGCCTCCACGTTTCCAGTCGCCCCGCAGTGAGCAGGAAGCCTCTGTAGCACAGCGACACGACGCATGATGGTAATCGGAGAGCCTAGAGCATATATCTTGGGCCAGTTGTCCACGTGGAAATGAGGCGAAATGCTAAAGCGCCGCCCTCGAGTCTGCGAAAATCCGTCATGCACAGACTTTTTGTTCGTTAATCTACTTCAAAGCAGAGCGCAGAGCACCAAGTTTTGCTGTCGGTTCTTTCGTTCGATGTGACCCAGCGCTCTTCGATGCAACCTCTCAGCCCTAGGCTACCTCCCAAGACCAACGCATAGTAGATTGATTGTAGGGTTTAACGCGCCGACGCAACGCAGGCGATGAGGCGCGCCGTAGTGGAGGGCTACAGATTAATTTTGACCACCTGGGGATTTTTAACGTGCGCCAAAATCTCGTACACACGGGTGCTTTTGCTTTTCGCCACCAACGCATAATTGCTTGAAAACATGCAGGTACAAGCTCCGCGGACTCGTCTCGGCCTCCGGGGGTCAAATACCGTGCTGAAGACCCTAAAGTGTCTAGGCGCACCTCACAAAGTGTATGTGTCACGGAGGATACGCTTGGGCGCATTTTCGGCCACGACTATCGTTCCTGGACACCCGCTGAGTTCGAGCTCTGCCTTGATGGTGCAAGACGTCTATGCACTCTTGTATCCCAAGTAAGATGCTCTTCGACTCCTTCCCTAGATGTACTCCCTCTGGTCAATAGCCACCCCGTACAGGTATTAACAGTGTAGCTGTTCTAGCGTTGGCCTTGACGGGAGTCTCTGCTGGTATCATGTCACGCTCCCTCCGGAGCAGGTTTCTCCGCCCCGAAAAAAAAAACAGGTTCCGAGAATAGAAAAAAATGGATAAAGAATAAAAAAAAGTTCTGGAGCCTTAATTCTTTGATATAAAACAGCTTATATTACCCCTAAAATGTATTCTCAGCAATGCACTTGTGATTAGAAGTGAAGCCGACTTTAAAACGATCGGTGTAAGTTAGGTTTTTGTAAGCTGGCTTTCTCATTTTCTGTTGCGCAGTGAAGCATGGCCATTCACGGAGAGAGTATCATTACAGAAAACAGATCTAACTCTTGTGTTATCGAAAGTATACCGAAACAAATTGTATGACAATTAGTCGCAAAGACGACCATGCCGTTATACCGAGTTCAATTTACTTGTAATTATGAGTTATTTCACAGTTGTAAACATTATATGATTGCTGTCTGCTGTCACTACACAAAAATTTACGGAGGGGGTATGGTTATAGAAAACGGCTGTAACTGCTGTTTCCCCGGAAATATACGGAAACTAATTATACGGAAACTAAAACGACTGTAAGTATACAAACAAGAGAAGAAGCCGAAGCTAAACGGAATCTTCGTAAAGACAACCCACAGCTCTGCTGTTTCAGGAGGTTTCACACAGGGGAAACGGGGTTTAATTTTTTACTCTGGAGCACATCGGTACCTGGTGCTGCAATTACATGCATGCTTACACCGGTGAATCTATGACTGCTACATTACTTGTTGTGAGGATCGGTATTCTTCCTACTCCAACCTCAATTGCGATCTGTTAATAAAAATACCCTAATTGTGGATGTAATACGGGACGGTATTAAGTTATGATACCACATAATCATTCTCATAGGGAGTAAAAAATTGCGTAATTTATGAAGAATTAAAATTGTTTCGTAAGTTTTTAGGTTATTTTGTAAACAAGATTGCGCCGTAGAAGTTTATGGTCTAAATAAACCCCTGTAAAAACATTAAGTGTTTCACGATTTCCAGAGTAACACACTCAAGGTGTACAATTTCATTGGTATTAGGAATGACGTTTTTTCTGCCTATTGTGGTTACTTTTTGTTAGGCTCGTGATCAAGTGGTTGTGTTATAACCAGCCCGACAATTTATTCATCTGATTCGGTTACGGCTGGGGAGGCATGTCAGGATCATCCGCGTCCAAAAAACATTTTCCTGCCAACTAAGCCGGTGAATCATTAACATGGCACACAAAATGTTAAAGGCGAATAATTGAACCTTGCGGCACCCCATTACTTTTCATTAGCCTTGGGAGTGAAGCTTCGTTAGAAAAGTCCGCCAGGTATACTATGTTTTTATAACTTCTAAGACAATCTTGTGGTTTATCAGGTCAATCACTTTTGCAAAATCTACACAAAAGTCACTTTTAAGCATTTAGTTTTCAATACTCTTTCATAACTTTGGTCTGGCCAGCTCTGTCGACTTTCATTCCATGTAACCGTACTTATCCTGAGTATATAGACCCTTAGAAATGAAGACGTTAACTTAATTAGAAAGCGCATCTCTTTCTGCAGGTACAGATGGTTTTGATAAGGCTTGCGGTGATAGAGACCCCGCCGATCGAAATAAAGCCGCAAAGCTGTTACACTTTCCAGAAAAACAGGCTCAGACATTGTAACAGGACGCTTATCGCACGGGAAGGCAGTGTTACTCTTTATTTTAAAAATTTTTAAGGAGCCGCACATATTCCTCGTTCTGTTGGAGTTGCCGCAGGTTGAACATGCTCTGATCTGGCACGCAGTGCGATGCATGCACTAACTGGTTAATAAGTGGTCGCGAAAGGTCATGCTGCTGCTACTTGGAAATGACTGACGTAAGTCGTGTTTAGAGGCATGTAGATGTCCACTCTGCACCTGCCACTCACAAGAAAGCAATGGGTGATTCCCGGGCACAACAAAATGAGCTGTCCGTGCAAAATCGCTCCGAGGCGTGACGCTTATTGACGACCGGACCACAACACAGTGCCGATTGACGCAAGTGTCGCCCAGCGGTACGACAAGGAGCTACCGCGGATATTGTACTTAAGAAATCAACGCACACACTCGTAGAAGCGACAAACACAGTAAAGAAATTAATTAACGAGGGAGCGTGTTTAGGCGTTTTGATAAGACACTGTAACATGAAATAAGCACTAAAACAGACGAGCATGAAGCTACAGAAAAAACCGAACAATAATTAACACCCAGGGTGGCCATACCCCAACCAGCTGGATGCTGATAGTGAATGTGCGCAAGGAAGGGATAAGCATATAGAGAGGAGAGGCGAACTAAAACGCGTTCCCCAATATTTGTCGGTTCCCTGATTGGGTTTGTGCCGGACTCGAAGGAACAACAACAACCGGTGGACCGGCTGGAGGTCGGAGGTGCTCTTCGACTGCCGACTACCCCCCCCCCCCCCCTCCCCTTTCCCCCGACAGTCAGGTGCCGTGTTACCGCACCAGGACGTCTGCAGCTCTTGCCGGCTCACCGGGGCCTGCACTACAGCGCCGGCCACCCGTTTCGGCCGTCGCACAAGGCACTCAGCGCCGGACCGTCCAGGAGCCATCCCGGCGGGGGCCGCGCCGTCTTCAAACGGACCACCCGTTCCTTCCACCTGGGCCTCGAGCCTTCCTGTCGGGGCCGCCTGGGCTACCTGCTCCTGCTTCGCTGCGCACCGGTGGTCCAGCTGTAGCTTGTGGGGTGCGCTTGCTCTGGCGCCGGGCTACCTGCTGTTCCGGACGACGAAGAGCGTGCTTTGTCGTGTCGTCGTTGCGACAAGTTCAACGTTACCAGCGACCTGGACACGACGGACCAGCGACCACAGCGGACTCGGCCTAAATTTGAGCCCGTTCCGTTTTTTTTTATGTTCGCGCCCTTCACTGTCGTTCCCGAACTGTAACTACCAGACGGAATATGATTCTTCACACTTTCTTTTCATTTTTAAAAACGATATTCTCTCTTGGGCTACTTGAACGGGAAAATTTTGGTCTCTCTGTATGTCTGTCTGTCCCTCGAATCAGCCAGCCGGACAAAGGGAAACAGAAGCTGCACAATAGGTTTATATACCCACAGCCAAATCTAGACGCCTAAGTCCAGTGGCAGTGTTCATACTTGCCAACATTGTTCAACAAGAACAAAAGATTACGCAAATATGAGGCAGAAAATAAATAAATAAGTGATACTTGCAGTGTTCCTTTATAAAATATTCATGAATGCTTGATTTTTGCTACAGCAAATTAAATACTACGTCCACTGCAAAAAAAAAAAAAAAACCATCCCTTTGTCGCCTGCTGTCGCTCGCGCCACTATAGCTTCTGATGGAACTTTAGAAATCAAACGGCAACAGTTACGAAAGGTTTACTAGATGGGTTCGACGTTCCGCTTGGAACGCACGTGGAGTAGGGCAACGTGGTTCTATAAACGTTGAAGTAGGGCGCCTCGATTCACGCGCGTCTCCGCCGCACGGCAGCGCTGGCATCGAGGCACCCGGCCTGGAGTAGTGGAACGCGGTAAATTTAAGTTGACTTGAGCAAACCCCTAGCGTGTTTACCTTGGGGGGAGCGCGGCGGAAGAAGAACAGCATGAGAGGTGAGCGGGAAAGCGAATGGAGGCATTTACTACTTGGCAAATGTCGACGGCCGACATTTGCAACTAAAGGAACAGTTAGGCGACCAATTTTGTCTTTTTCATTTCTTTAAACATTTCTTGCTAATTTTTGTCAATCACCGTGCATTCCCTTTCTTGGACTTAATAACGCCTTTCCGTTCAACATCTGTGTTATGTCTTTTATCTCCTCCGATGTGCGACACGAGTCTCGTTTAACACGACCTGTTAATACCATCACTGACACATACGGCCCCAAATGTGTTCTACTCGCCCCGTTTGTGTCCCCCTAACTTCGTCCTCGTCGTTTCTAGTGCTATCTAATCATTAGGAATGAATGTAGAAATCCAAAGGGGTGGCCAGTGGCCTAATGTCATTAGGAATAAAATTTAATATGAAGAACAGAAGCAATTATCATGAAATCCCGCATCTGCACTGTATTGTGCCATTAGGCTTGTCTTAATGATTTGATTTGATTGATTGTTGGGTTTAACGCACCGACGCAACGCAGGCGATGAGGCGCGCCGTAGTGGAGGGCTCCGGATTAATTTTGACCACCTGGGGATCTTTATCGTGCGCCGAAATCTCGTACACACGGGCGTTTTTGCTTTTCGCCTCCATCAGAAAAGCGGCCGCCGCGGCCGGGAATCGAACCCGCGAGGCTTGTCTTATCAACACCGTACTTAGATACATTTTATTCATACGTACCTTCTTATTCCTAGTTTAACCTTAGCCAGCCTAACGAAGGAGAAATTTATGGCAACGTTTAGGGGAGGAATAGGCTCTAATATGTAACTAGCACTTCTCGTTTTTTTTTATTTTACACTAAGCTTGCACTGGAATTAAAAGTTTTCATTCAATGTTTTTGATTTCGCTACACCTGTAAATATGCTTTGCAACCCATATTCTTTCCTGGAGTTTTCTTGCTTACTTATTCATTCCCGTTCGTACTTTGTACCGTCATTTTTACGCAATAGCAACAGGGGGTGGGGGGAGGGGAGGACAGAAAACAGCAACATTTTTATCTGCTTTAACCATTAGTTATCCTCTCTCAAGCCTTAATTTTGTCAACTGCAAAAGGGGAAGCACCCATATAGGGTGAAAAAATCAGCGCACGTATTGTTCATTGAACTATCTAAGGCATCCGAATAATTTAATAATTTTGTAAGCCAGACGCTGTCTCAGCTCGTGAGCACTCAAGCACGCAGGCACTCAAAATTTTTTTTGAACCTATGAAATGCCTTTAGGAAATAGTCAATAAGCATGCCCAGTCGCCAGATTATGTAGGAACGAAACATGCCAGCCAAGCACTACGGCTGTACGCGCGACCTAGAGGTTGGAAGCTCGCTGCAATTATTTCTCTTTTGTCCCCTGCGTTGTTCAAATCCCGGGAATTCTTGCTTGGCCAATGTGTCGCCACGGGCAATATCTGTGCCACTGGCCGGCCGTCTTTCAGTTTCAGCAATAAAAGCATTTCACAACCACTTTTACGAACAGGACAGCACTACCAAAGCTTTTATTACGAAAAATTGTATGAAGCACCTGCTTCGCTGAGCCAATCACAGAGCGCCATCCTTGCGGTTGCATCGGTTTTTGCTTTCCCAGTGCACGGAGAAAAGAGGGAAAGACCGCAGAAAAGGTTTCAGTTTTCAGGGGCAACACTTATATGCCCCATGAGTCGAAAAATCCGTCGCTGTCCACCTATAATGAATGGAAGAATCCACGCGCCACGCACCGTCCTCCAAGTGAAAAAAAATAACATGGCAGGAACACGCAACGAGCAAGCGCCCCTCGTGGCTCAATGGAGCGTGAGGCAGAAAACTGCTGCACCGTGCTTGTGTCTGTTTCTTTGCTTTCCTTGCCTAGTCTTTATTGCTTACCAGACCGCAGACAACTGGGAATTGCGTGCTAAGAAGGTACAATTCTGTATTATGGTAGCCTAATGAAACCAGCATGACACACAGTCTCTTTGGCAGAAGCCATAATGCGTTCCCATTGAAATCACGTAAGCACACTGAAGTGCCCGGGGGAATTTTTGATTCCTGATTAGATGACGGCGTGCGGCACGCGGATTGTTGCAGCTTTTCGATGTGAACAACGCCAGATTTTTCATCACATGAGCCATTAGCAACTGGGACAATATGAAACAATGACGCTTTCCGATAAGTTATTAGCAATGAAAACCACTCCAATAGCCATGAATTAATACTAAATTTCCTCTTGTGTTGGTTAAAATTTTCCTGTAAAAGCATTGTTGGGTTCTTCTTGTAGTCTTGAACGGTTGCTGTGCATATACGTGAACTTTTTAACACGAAAGTGTTTTATTTCCGGATATACGAAGATAGATTTCGCTGACGTCATATCCGTAACGCTAGTGACGCCAGTACAACGAAGCAAGCAGCCTGTAAAGGGTGCACCCCTGCACACAGTGTCTTCTTGCGGGGAAGCAACCTTTAGCACTGAACAGTACGTTATACTTAGGGTTGTTGGTTTTCGGGTTTTATATTTTAACGAGAAATTGTTTTCTGCCGCGATACCCCAAGATTTCACTGACGTCATATCTGTCACGAAGATGACGCCAGTACACCTTTGCCGAAGCGACCCACCAGCAGGATGTCGCTCGCCAAGTGCACCCACAAGACAGCTGCCGACCCGCAAATCATGCTCAGCTGTAGATTTCGCTGCACATTTCACTTTCTTGTTTTACTGATTCCTAGGACAGAGTAATCAATTACAGTTTTTTTTGTGCGTTGTTCTTTCACGATTCTTCCTTTTTGTATGATCTTTTTTTATATGTACTGTAAGCTGTACTTGTTCAAAAATGTTAAAAACCCTCTCACCTCTATAATGCTTCGGCCCTGAGGGTACGTGTAAATAAATAAATAAATAAATAAATAAATAAATAAATAAATAAATAAACAAAAATTACGCCCACCTCCCCTCGCGGGAACCCTGGTGTGATGCGACGCTGAGGGGGGTTCAAGCGCTAGCGGAAAGCAACCGTCGACCGAAAGGCCGCTGGAGAGCGGCACACCGGTTATATGCGCAGCGCGCCCGAAGGAGAGGAGACCGCGGAGAGAGTGCCGCGGCTGTGACGCAACACATTCCAACACAATCCACTTTAATCCAATCCAATCCAATCCAATCCAAATCCAAATCTAAGCCAAACCAAGCCATGCCAATCCTATACAATCCAATACAATCCAAGCCAATCCAATCCAATACAATCGAATCCAATTCAATGCCCCTCGCGAGAGAGTGTTCGCTATCGGAGAGGAGATGGGGAGAGTGGCTGCGGACAACAACGGACGCACGCAGGAAGGACACGGCCGCCGACAAGAGATGCTCTGTGCGTCGCATCTAATAAATAAATAAATAAATAAATAAATAAATAAATAAATAAATAAATAAATAAATAAAGCTTCTGATTTAATAATATTCCTATATCTAACACTTATTTTATTGCATACAGCGCCCTACTATCACTGTTAGAGATAAGTCCTCCATCTTCAGCGCTTTCTCCTCCCCTCTGTTTCGTGTAATTGATGGGCAATTTTTCTTTTCAAGTAAAATAAACTGACACGCGGAAAGGCCAGCTACAAGAGCCTCGGAATAGTACGAGGAGGTTGCCATTCCTTTTCTTAGGCGAATATGTCTAAAACAATATATTCTCCAGATGTTCCCCATCTGTCCCCACCATCTCCTAAATGGCCTTCCTATCTGAGACCTCTGCGGTTTTCTTTCCTTGCCTCTCCCATCACGAATCCCACTGACGCTCCTGTTCCAGTGTCCAGGTCGTCCGTTAAGCACCTAATGAAGATTCCGCTCTGTGTACACCACCAATCTTCTAATCGCATTTATTTGTTTATGGTCAGCAGCTCAGATGTAAAAGATGTGGAGTAGGCGGGACATCTTCAGAAAAAAAATACAATGTAGGCATTGCTGGAACATGAATGCTCCCAGGAACTCTGCGTAACTCCTTGTCGCCAGGGGCTCATGAAATTGGTGTGTAAAATAAAAGAAATCTGACACGAAAGAGACTTCATTGGAAAGCAGCCTAAAAGCGACTTTCAAAACTGCCTTGAACTCAGTGGGCTGAACTGTGAATCTCAGATCGATATTTCTATGGGGAAGGCAGAAATAGCCGCACGAAAAGTAGTAATTTTATTTGGGTGTTTGCGCACTTGACTGCCCCACACGCTAACGGAATGAACAAATTGACAGTACCTTCCGTTCGTCCAAAGGGAGCCACGTTTTCTGTCACTGAAACTTGCCCTGTCAGGTCGTTGGACTGTTACTTTCGTTAAACTGCTCAAGCATGAATCACTTGTTCGTTCAAAACTCGAATATGCGGCTTCAATGTGGTATCCCGCCACTAAATCGCTGATAATGAACGCACTTCAGAACAAAGCCGTGCGATTCATCCATCCTGACTACGATCGTTTTTTGTAAATGACACCACTCTTCTCCCTGGGAAGCTATTGCCCATGTGCCTTTTCTTTAAAATTCATAACTGCGACACCACTATTAACAATGTCTTTATTCGAGCCCTTTCTCATATTTTATTGCACAGAGACCATTCGTGCAAAGTTAACGTTTCCCCGTGGCACACGATCACATATTGAAATTCGTTTATTCCTGAAACATCATCAGGGTAGAATCACCTGCCTGCAGTGTTGACATATATGAACCGTGCCACCAGTGGTGGTAATTTGCAAAAGTTTATCGCCTAAATTTACCTCTTTTCTTCGTGCTCGCTGCTACGGAAGGCACATAGGCAGTGGTGGTGGTTTCTCTCCCCAGGAAAACCCACTGCAGCACGGTAATGGTGTGTTGTTGAACACGTTCCGTGCGACGTGACCAGCGGATGGCTAACGCCTCACTTGCACACCCGACAGTCGCATTAGGCAGCAAAAGAAAAACGCGGGAGAGCGTGAGGGACGGGCGTACCCAAGGAGGTTAAAAAAAATGTTTAACCTCCTTGGGCGTACCCGACGACGACTTCTTCCGCTGTTCTTCTAGGACGCAAGCACTTCTAGCGCTTGCGCCCTTGAAGTTTGCCACAGGGGTTTTGCGTCCACTGTTCATTACAGTCGCATTAGGCAGCAAAAGAAAAACGCGGGAGAGCGTGAGGGACGGGCGTACCCAAGGAGGTTAAAAAAAATGTTTAACCTCCTTGGGCGTACCCGACGACGACTTCTTCCGCTGTTCTTCTAGGACGCAAGCACTTCTAGCGCTTGCGCCCTTGAAGTTTGCCACAGGGGTTTTGCGTCCACTGTTCATTTTTTCGTTGCGGCGACGACAGGCAGGCTTTCCTGCTGACCAGCCACCTCTTATTTATTTTTTTCCCTGACTCCACTTTTACAGTCTATAGCTTTTTGCGTTATATTTTTTTCTTTAGTTTTTTTATCATCTACCCTAAACTATGTGACAGCCTAATTTTTGCAGACAGCTTAATGGCCACGCGGGAGTTGCTGCCTCAGGGCTCCACGTCCTGAGGAAATCCCCCAACCAACCAACCGACAAAAGCATGAGAAGGGCGCGCTCGGCCCAGAACGACACCAATCCAGCACGGTGATTCGAGGTGGTGGTTCTGGCCGTGTTCCCGACACCCAAGCGAGACCAGCGTTTCTACCGTCTCCCGGGATACTGTTCCCGCGAGGGTGCTGTTCCTGTGGAGCCGTAGCAGCCAGTGGGACCCTGCACCAATCCAGGCTCAAGGGCGCCTCGCAGCGAAGACCCGAGACACGAGATGCCGCTGCGCGCCGGAGGCTTAACGTCGGCGCGGCCAAGAGGCCGCCTGGAATGGTGCCTCGCGGCACCCGGTGACGAAAGGGTGTGCCTGGTGGGGTGGGCCCTCGGCTTGGCACTGAAACTGACAGATCATCCTGCGGCATCTCGTCCTGTCACCGGCGTCAGCGGCTTCATTGACTGGGGCATACGGATGGGGTAAGACGCCAACAAGACGTTTTATCTAGCGTTCGTAACGTTCCCTGACTTAACTTCCCCCCCCCCTCCTTCCCCCCCACCGCCTGAAGTTCCACCTGTTTACGCGCCTTTCAATCCTCCCTTTAGTAAACGTCGTGTGCCAAAACGTTCTTTGCTACTGTTATTTTTTGTGTACCTAAATATAACTGTTGGCTTGTTACGAAAAATGTTACACATCTATAGGTCTGGCGCGACGTGCTAGACATTTCCTGTCAAAAACACGGAAAATGCAGATGAAAATTTGGTCTCAATGCCCCAAATGCCCGAGCTTGCGAACCAAGGAGTGGTACGCGTTAAAAAATCACATGCAATTGCTTTGCCCCATACCTTGTTTTGAACATTCGCACGTTACACATGCCTGCCTTTTTGGGGTATAGTCGCCAAAAATGTGACAAAACCCAACCTTTGCTGGATAGACTTCGAAGGTCATCTGCTCAAGCTGATACGTACATGTGCAGCCTAGGGTAAAGAAAGGAGGGCGCAAGAAAGCGAAAAAAAGTAAAGATGACAAAACAATGTTAAAGATAGGTCGCCTAAGGAAGTCTATCATCACCAAAGCCTACCGTCACCGGAAAATGGTTAATCTTTATTACAATCATCCCCCTTCCACCAGAATTCGAAAACTTCGGGAGGGGTCACGGCTGGAGCCCCCTTTTTTTCCTTCTCGCCTCGCCGGCACCTGCCAATGGTCAGACCACTGGGGTCAGAGGACACGAGAGCGGTGGGATAGGACCACTAGAAATCAATGAAACTCGAGTACGAAAAAAGGCTGTGTGTTGGGCCCAAGTGAACAGCCATTTTGAAGACGTCATTGTATAGAAAGCAGCATATATTGCCGCTTTAAAGCGTTGTCTAATACCCCACTGCGAGTATGTGCATATCTGCAGGTATGTCGGACTTTGCTGAGCTTCATAGTACGCACACAGGATTTCTCATAAGGCGTTGTCCGATAAACCATTGTAGGTACGTGGTTCTCTGTGCATGGGTATGCGACCCTTTGCCAGGCTAACAGCAGCAACTGTCGGGTATGCGCCGGTGTTCAGGCGTAACTCTTCTTACGACGCCGACCAGTACCCGCAGCACAAAGCGTACTTTTTTTCAGTGGGTACCGGTTGACGAGGTTGGCGACTTTACACCTTAAAGCCTGACCTTAGGTCTAACATCTGATCTTTAAGCCCAACGTTAGGTAACATTAACGTCGAGCATAACGACATGCCATATATATAAAGTCACACTCGGGTGTGGCATTCCCGCGTCGCGCCCTCGCTTTGCTGCGCATCACCCTCTCCGCAAGCGAGTTATAAACTGGAATATACGGGAGGCTTCACGAATTAGGAGTTAGAAATGAGACATTTCGGAACAAGCTTTCCGGAACAGGCTTCACAAATTTCCCGCGAAATGGGCAGATGTAGACTAATGGTGCAGCACGAAAGGACAATGTCACGCTGGTTATCCAACCTGCATACCAGGAGAACTGTTTGGAGAAGTGAGCTCCCGGAAGCGACTCGAGTACATGCAAGAAATTAAGGCGGATACTTCCGCTGATCGAAAGAAAAAAATCCATGAGCCATTCCACTCTGTGCAGGTGGATGACCAGCGATGGCGGAGCACGCGCGTGGACTATAGAGGCGGCCTCCGCATTACGACAACGGAAGAGAAGTGGAATTTAAAATAGGCAACGGCAACTTGCCTTTACGACGGGACCACCGCACCGAGGAGCCGAAGGAAACTAGACACGAAAGCGTTGGAAACGCCTACAAAGAGGGGGTGGTGCGAACGTTAATCTTCCACAACAAGTGCGGAGCCTTTCACAAATAGTGTAAGTCGCGGAAATTTAATATGCATCCGGGCCCCTCCATGTTTCAAGTTTTACTTCTTCCAGATATGAGGAAAATAAAGCAAGAGCTAAAGGCGACAGCCTGACAGAGGCTCTTGCTTCACGGGGCAATCCAGCAGCACAGCAATCAACACAATAGCACACACACACACACACACACACACACACACACACAAATACACTCCAAGCCTGCGTAGGTGAGGGGAGTTCACATACATTCACAGGCTCTCCCGTACAGCTGTAGAATACCTAAATACAACAAAAAATAGTTTGTAGCTTACAAACACACCACTTATTGCTAAAGGTACATCTTGTGGCTCGCAATACGAAAGCTTCACGCGCAGAGCTCCAAAGCGAGAACAGATTTTTTAACAGCAGAGCTGAGTAGGCCGAGCTTTATCCGTCCGTCGCACCAAAAAAAACCTCAAAGCTTTAATAAAAAAATGTGGTTAGGGAGGTCCCCGGAGTCGAACCCGGGACCTGTACGGCGTTAAACCGCAACCTAACCACTGGGTCACCCCAAATGCCCGAGGGGTACGGGGTTAGCAGCGGTGACAAACTGTAACATGTGCAGCCAATTAGAAAGAAAGAAAAAGGCTTCCCCTGATCGGAATCGAACCTGGGTTCCTCGCGTTATGAAACCGGCCCCCATACGATTGAGCTTCATCGCACCCCGGGCGCACAGCATTTTCTTTGGGTTCGTGGCATAGGCGTTGGATTTGGACTTGGCCGCGGACTCTAGCGTCTGCTAACACGGTCCACTTTGGGAGGGATGTGACAGCCTGCGGATGAAACGATCCAAGCCTGCCAGTAATGGAGAACTTTCAGCAGCCAATTCGGAAATCCATAAGAGGTGCAAAAACCGGCTCTCCGACGAAGGGAGAGGGGCCGCCAGCTCTGCTGTTTCTCCAGCCTTGCACCACTAGTGCAAGCTGTGTCAATTTTTTTTTTTTTGTGGTCACGCTTTGGCAGGATCTAATCCTCGTATACGGGGATAGAGGTGGTGGGTACGGTGTTTGCCACATGCTTATTTTAATGCTTCTCGGTACCACACCAGGTGCCACATGTTGGCCTTCGGGGCTTGAGTTACTGTATAGCTCCCCTAGGGGGGGGGGGGGGGGGGGGGCTGCAGGAACTTCAGGCTGGGCGGCCGAGCACACACTGCACTGAAGCGGCAGGTACGGCTGTTTCGAGGGCTTTTAGGCGAGTTTCCACGTTGCCATCGCGGCATCCACGACGGCAAAAACCAGTTCGTGCTTTCCCCCCGAACACTATGGCGTCACGAAGAAGACCGTTTAGAAGGGGATCCCCAAGGGCTGGAACGTGGGTCATAAGCTCGTGGAACCCTTGCAACTTGTTTTTATGAGTTAGGGTCACGACTTGGGGGCTTTGCGAGGTGTGAGCTCAAGCTGCGATTGGCGGGAAGAGCGAGCCTGACGTCCCATCTTGTGCGCAGCCTCTTTTACCATGTTGCCAAATCGTCCCTAAATCCGGAGAACCTTAACATAAATGTTCTTGTTGTGTTGTAGTTCGTGGAAATGTCGTTAATGACGTATTCCGTGGTGGGTACTCGCGGGAAATCAACGAGATTTTCCAGTGGTGCAGTGCTACCCTTGAAAATCGCGATCCGTCCTTCCTGCTGGCAGCCATCTGTGGACGGAGGCACGAGCATCCAGAGGAGGCCGATCAGGCCAAAAATTTTAATACGCGCCCACCCCAACACTTTTATGGATTCGAAAAAGCTCTTGAACGGCCTTCTACGCACTACAAACGTGGTCGATGCTAGGGTATATTAAAGAAAGTCAGATAGTTCCATCCCCCTAAAATATCGCATAGTTGTGATAATTTGTATTCCAGCTTTTGGGGGACGATATAGAATCTGACTTAATTAATCGGGTATCCGTCGGTAACAAAACAGGTGACTTGAGAATATTATAGAAGTGAAGCTCTGATATAGCCGCCTTTACCACCGCGATTGACAAATAATATACTGCTTTGCTGTCCCTTCATTTAAAATTCCATTGAAGACGCCTTCGTCTTGGACATTTTACGTGCTGCCGCGCTTTCCACCCTTTCTTCTTTTTTTTAGGGCTGTCCCGGCAGCGTGTTCATTGATCGCGCCGGTGGCTCCACGTCCTTTATTGACTCGAGCTGTCACTGCAATGCGTGACAAGCTCTGAGTGGCTCTCGGCGAGACTTGCTGGCTGCCGACACGATGTTCGTGACAGGTTGCTCGATTTTCTTCTTAATTACCCCCCGCAAAGGCGGAAAGATGCGCCAACCTTCCACCCTTCCTCTTTGGGACATTCCTCTTTTTTACTCTATATGCGCAGTGCGCAGGGTGTTTTCTGGTCCCTTCCGGAACTACTTAAACTTCTTGTTAGCTTTTCAGCTTTTAGAGCGTCTGTACTAGTCTATTTCTCTTTTTTTTTGTTCACTGAAAGCATACAATACACACACAGGACTGGGAGGATTTCCGGGCTATCTGGGAGCTATCCTCTTGGTGTTCTGTTCCCTCAAGCGCCAGAAACATAGGAAAGTGCTATGCGTCTCCTCAGTCTCAGAAGTCACATTAGGAGCGATTTTCATGTGCCTGCTTGGCATGGCCAATCACTGCAAGCTGCACTGCAAGCACTTGTGCGGTGTTCTGGTTTTGCTTGAAGAAACTATATGGAAAAGAAAGCTTCTCCCAGCGTAGTAAAATTGTAAGAGCAGCTACTCGCTTTGGCATACGCTCGGACTAAGGCTCACTTTTGAAAGTGTATTGCAATGTTTATATTTAAGTGAAAAGGTTGTTTGATTTGATTTGCGGTCCATTTGCGGTCCATTAATTAAAGGTTAAAGCCCGTTCAACATGGTGCGAATTTCCCTGCGAATTCGCAGCTGTGGCGCCGCTTGTGCGGCAAAACGAACTCTTTTTGTTGCTGCCGAAGCTACGAAAATAGGTTGTTTTGCCGCACAAGCGGCGCCGCAGGTGCGAATTCGCAGGGAAATTCGCACCATGTTGAACGGGCTTAAGGGTCGGAGTGCGGAGAAGGAATGTTGTGCTTGCGCATTGTCATTTGTTGTAATGGAAGGTGGCACTGGGTGTGTGGCACCAGGCGCGTGTAGAGTAGTATGGAGCTGGTAACATCAGGGGCGTGTTCAGTGGAAGAACGTGTTGGTTTGTATACGGCGTAAAGTGAACTTTTCTTATTTGTGAGATGGGGTGGGAGAGGGGCGTTATACGGCGGACAGGCTGTAATTATCTAGGATGTCGTGGTAGCATGGGGGGGGGGGGGGATAAGTTGTAGCACCTGGCACGGGCTGGTGTCATGGAATGCCCGGGATATAAGTGCGGTATCAGTGCCGTAAGCCACTGCTTTCTCCTCCAAAGACTCGTTTTGGGGGTCCAAACGATGCGAACCTCTGCGAGTGGCTGAATAGTCTTGAAAATGCGGATTTTCGGTGGTTAGGGTATTTGAAAAAGATGACGGCAGGCGGATTAGGAGTCGGTGATAACTGTGATGTAATCCGTGCCTCTAGCTGCTGACAAGTCTATAGCTGTCACTTCGGCTGTTGTGACGTCTGAGATGGTATATGGAGGAAAGTGGGCGTGTCTCCCCATGCGTCAACGAACGACAAGTAGGGCGTAGGATTTTTTTTTCTTTTAGGGGGGCTGGGTGTCAGCTGGGGTTGAGGTAGCGTGTGTTGGGCCTTGTGTGGAATCGCGTGTGGACGAAATTGACTCTCGGGGTGCGTTGGCCCCTGTTGTATGTAAATTGGATGCATATATCGGGGTATCGCAGAGATAATTTCTTTATATCGGGGGTGTATGCGCATGTGCTTCGGCTAGCAAGGAGTGCTTGCACCATTAGTGGGGTGTCCTTTTCCTTCAGACATCTGCTCTGGTTCGCGATTCCGTGAATGAGGTGACTGAGCTGTGAGATCGTAGAGTTGAGCTGGGTGGGGGTGCGTGCTCCGGCCCGTACTGTTGTAATAGTGAAAATACCACGGTAATTGAATGCAAAAAGAAAAAGAAAGAAAACCTGCGCAAGCACACAGACGAAATGTGAGTGAGAACGAGTCAGGAACTTTCGTCCAGTCCGGAGGCTTTTAAGAAGCCCAAAAGGACTCGCCCCCTTCACCGTACCAGTGAAAGGTGTCCCAGGAGACTAAACAGCTAGCCAGATTGTCTATCGGGTAAGATCTATTTCCAATCTTTGAGAGCATTTGTGCGCACCTCTATCAGGAGGAGAAAAGACAGGTCAATGAAAACAATTATTCACATAAGCTTGATCTATGGCCGTATTTAGGAA
Source organism: Haemaphysalis longicornis (assembly GCF_048455015.1). Lineage (NCBI taxonomy): Eukaryota > Metazoa > Arthropoda > Arachnida > Ixodida > Ixodidae > Haemaphysalis > Haemaphysalis longicornis. Next base: position 382,651,591 of record NW_027526203.1, on the reverse strand, counting down.
TGGAGGCCTTTTACCCCATTCAAAATGATCACCGACCATTATCATATTTTTGTATGGAATTGCAGCCAAGCGCACGGTTTAAAAACAAAGTAATTGGAGGCACGATGTCTTTGTTCGTGTTCGTCACAGTTTGATGAACGCGTTTTACCAGCCAGACAGGAGGATGAGCTCTTTCTAGCAAATTTTCCCATATTTTCCCATGTAGCGAACAGCAGTGAAATGACACTCTTATGACTGAAGTGGTTTGGGGGAAGTGCCGGTGTTGGGTGCACAACTTATAACATTTGTAAATTCGCAACGAGAGAACAGTATCTTATATTACGCGTCTACAAGGCTACGTAGTCATATGAATTTTTCGAAAATTGTAAGGTTGGCTTTTCTCGCAGGATGCCGCATAACACGGTGGCTCCTGTCGCGCTCAAAACCGGACAGCGCAGTGAAGACTGCGGGCGAGAACGACGAGGCCTACCACTTGTTCCTGACACGCGAATCGGGTCCCGCCAACGCGTGCGGAGCCGGCATACGAACGGCCCCCGCTGAAGCTCGGGGTGACGTCCCAGGCCGGAACTGTCACCGCACCCGCACCGCAGGGCATGCTGCCTCCACCGCCCACGATTCCCAGGTGGCCGACACACCGTCGCAACGTAAGTGCAACCCTCAAGGACGGCCTGGACAGCCCGCATCACCCTTCGCCGAGCTGCGACACAGCGAGGCGGTACAAACCTTTCCTTTTAAAGCAAAGCTTTTTACCTCTACCCCCCAAGGGTTCTTTCGCGACCGTTGGTGTCACCAGAAAACTCCAGCGAACAAATAAAATAATTTACTGGCACCGCCGGGAATCGAACCTGGAACTAATAGACTAAGAAAGCGAGAGCCCATTGTCTTACCGATTTAGCTACGAGCCCATGCGGACACAGGGAAGACAGGGGATGGACTCATAAAGCACATATACGCGTTTACCCTCTGCGTTCTCGCTGAATGCCACGTGAAAGCGTCACGCGACCACTCAAACCCGTCTAGCGGCCCTGTGCACACCTTGCTCGTGTGCTAAGAGTTACAAAAATTAAAGGAAGCTCACACCAATGCATGGCGTCTCACTTCTAGTACGCGAATGTGCTAAAGCCTGTGGCCTCCAGTGTTCACGTAAACAATCACAGCTCCTTGTCGTCTGCCCTCACGCCAAAACAAGAATACATTCAAATACTCCTTGAGGGCCAGGCCATCACTCCAAGCCTCAGCATCAAGATCCTGGCCCTACATCTCGAGGATAACACCAAGAGTGACGTCTCCTTGCAGCGCCTCAAAAATAAAATTAATCAAATCATAAACATGAACCGGCGAGTTGCCACCAAGAAGCGAGGCCTAAAGGAATCCGGTACCTTTCTATTAATTGAAGCTTTTGTCCTCTCGAGAGTTACTTACGTCAACCCCCTGTCTTCTTCTCGACAAGGAAGACATAGAGATGCTTTATATAATGATTAGAAAGGCGGTCGAGCAGGCCATTGGTCTTCTCATGAGTGCGTCCACACAGAGGCTGCTTAGCACGGGGCTCCCAACACCCTGGAAGAGCTGATACAAGGCCATCTTTCTAACCAGAAGGTCCGACTCAGAACTGCGATGGGTAACCGCATGCTTCACCAGATTGGCTGGGCAGCCCAGAATGTCACTCCGCTTGACGTACTCCCAGACTCTTGGCGAGTAAAACTAAAGATGCTCCCTTTGCTTAGAAATATGAACCCCTCACATGACGAGGGTCACCGAAAAGCACGGGCTCAAGCGCTAAACACCATCCTCGGTGGGGATCATGCAGTTATCTACACAGACGCCTCCTAACATCGACGGCAGCAATACGCCATCATCGTGGCTACCTCCAGAACCAACCTCCTGGCGTGTGCCTCGCTTAGGACCCAAGAAATGACGGCAGCAGAAGAGGCAGCCATCACCTTGGCTCTCGCTCAACCAGGGGTTCGGAGGGTAGTCATCGATTCCCAGCAAGCCTACTGGAATTACCAGTAGTGCTGGGTGTCCTGACCTACACTGCGCGTGCTAAAAAACCACTCCCCAAACGGTTCCATTCAGCTCATCTGGACACCCCCTCACGCTTAAATGGAGGGCAACAAATACGCCCACCCAACAGGCCGGCGCTTTTACCTCCCGTGCTATGGAGCCGCACGAGGGCAGTCACCTGCTTGTCACGTTCAGGGAGATAACCCAGCATTATCGCCTTCTGAGACAGACCGTACCTTCTCCTTACCCTGACCTTTCCAGAGAACAACAAACTACCCTACGGATCATACAATCGGGGCTCCTTCCCACAGCCTACGCGTCTTCACTTAATGTATCCGAATCGCTACGACGCTGAATGTAAATTTTGCTCAGAAGTAGGAACACTCCGCCGCGTAATTGGGGTGTGCTACTTTAGCCCTGAGCACCCTCCTCTATTTCTGTCAACTACCGTCAACAGAACACAGGCCACGCGGACTGCATATGGGCCCCACAGAAGAAGGAATCACTCCCCAGGCTTGCACTCTGGGCCGTTCAGAAATCCGAACAGAAGTATTTCTTCCTCCTCCTCCTTCTCTGCCGCAAATCTCGTCGCCTTCGTCCGCGGCGCCGAGACGAGAAGACAGATCGTCTAACACCGGGTCGGCGCTTAGTTTAATTTTATAAAAAAAGTTTCCACTCTTGTGCTACACCAGTACAACTAAACCAAACACCGTTCATGCTTCGTGCATTGATTTAACCTTAACAAGAATATCTCTTCGAAGTAATAAATGGTGTGGCTAAGTGCATTTCACTTCTCTCTGGTTTTGCTATTTGTAGAGCGATGTGAGTGAATTTAAGTGACGTCACATGGGTAATCGTTATGGGTGCCGTTTACAGCTTTGCTTTCCAACCACATTCACGGGGTGGATTGGGGCGATTTTTTTCCTCGTCGCTCAAACCCACATTAACGAATTCATGTGAAAGCTGACATTTGAGCTGTCTTGCTTTGTGTTTGCTTCACGCAGCGTTGTAAATATAATTCTTTTTTCCCCTTTCCCCAGTTTTACTCGTTCTCGTCACATGCCTGCAAGGCTAGAAGAATATTAACCTCCTGCCATCACAGGGTACAAAGCCAAGCGCGTACACTATCACCTTGCCCCTTTGCTTCTCTTGCTCGTTCTCTTGGTTACCGTGACTCCGCCCGTACCCGCGTTCGCATGGCCAAGAAAAGTGGGAGTATAGAGGGAACGTACTTTGATACTGACCAGTCGCTACTTGTGCAATTCGCATTTTTAAATTACTCGTAGGCCTCAGTGCCTGTATCCGACAGTGTTTCTAAGTTGAAGGCCGCAATGAATTTCCTACGACAACCTTTAGTGAGCTGGATTCATTGATCTGTTGGAGGGGGGAGAGGGGACGCGCACATTAGGCAGGCCCCGGCTTCGAATCCCATTTACTTGTCAACTCAATAGCTTTACGTTGTTTACATGTGCTTCCCTGGAAATTTGTCGTTATAACGAACATTTTTTGATCTGCTGTTTTATTCTTTTAGCCGTCATCGGTTTTGTGGGCTGCTGAATTTTTGGAGTAACGAGTCAGCTAATACTTTCGCATTAATAGCGAAGAATCACGAAGGGGCGGCCCCTCGTTCACGCACTAATCTCAACTTCATCACATGGGGCGACGGTAATTTTTGTTTCTGACTGTTAAACTTATTGGCTTTGCTTAAGAGACCGTCGCGAGAGATATACTCCGAAGTGGATGATGTTCACCATGAATGAAAATCACATTTTAAAAAGCAGTGCGGCCCTCTGGTTGTCTCAGATGGGCGTTGAAGCGCTGCTGAAGTGAACAAGAAGTGGTGAAGTAGTGGTGGAAGCGCGTGCAGACTCGAGGCAATACCAATAATGAAGGCGCCTGTCAGAGATGGAGCGAGGGCTACTTCGCCTTGCTCTGAGATATTGCCATTTGAATTGATCTTGGTTCGAATTAACATCGTCTGGGCTGACGCGTAGTCGCGGTAGCTCACCGCATTACGGGTGTGGCCGGCAGCGGAAAGGGGGGGGGGGGATTTCTACTCCAAACGGCGCCCAAAGAGAAGGTGATCATCATGTCTCCGGCGGGTACAACAGAGGGCCTCGTCACCTGACGTTTAATAAAATAGCCCGGTGAAAAATTACCGACTTTGCTTCCCGGTCACCCCTGTTTGCTCGATCTGTTCGAGAAAGGTCCTTAACGTTGAACTCTTCGCATATAAGGCATACTCTTCTTATCTCTAACACTCCATTCAGGCTACTGCCCGCAGCGCGTAATGAACGAAAATTACTAACGTACCGCCGCCCGAAAGGGCTGCGTACGCGACTGTAAACAAGCTAGGGAAGCCGACGTGACCCTGAACGCCTGACCACACCGCATTAAATCGCGTACACCTAGCCGCTGTTACTTTGCTGATTACGCACAAACACAGCAGATAGCTTCAGTCTTGCCTGTTACACGGCAGACATTTCTGGCGCAAAACAGTACAAAATAAACAAAGCAGTTGAAACTTCTCAATTTGCAGCGCTGGCTTTGATGCACCCCTTACTTAGATCGCCATGACCGTATACAACTTGCTGCGTAGCAGCTGCGCGCATCTTTCGCAAGTCCGCCAACGAAATAAACCGCCTAAGGTGGCTTCACAAAAATTTACAAAAGCTTTTTGCACAGGTGAGGGAGAAGACATGGAACGAATGTAAGGGTCCCCACTAATAGAAAACCAGTAAGAACCGAACGAGCCGCAGCGGCGTCCTTTGCATGCATTCACTTCCATAGCAGTACAGATAGGTTGAAACTGCAAAGCTATGTAGCCGAGGGCTATACATTGTGCTCTTAATTAGCTCAGAATAATGTTTAAAGAGTGCGTTTCGACTGAATCGTTCATCCGTTGGAGCGTCAGAACTTTGTCGCATGCCATGGTACTCAATTGCAATTAGGCATGTTTATTCTTGTCCTGAAGCAGTTATGAATCGTTCTGGTTTAGTGACGCCTTCTGCGGGCAGGACCCAGGGTTCTGACACGGCGCCGTAGAAGGAGGCAATATTTCTGTGGTCAGGGAATTTCATGACGACAATATGCACAGAAGTTAGGTATATAGTTGTCTATAGTTGTCTATAGAAGCTCTCTATAGTGTCCATGGTGTAGAGTCCAGCGAGCGAGACCCAGCAACATCAGTTGAGGAGCTTGCTGGCTGGCCTTGTCCCTCTTTTGCCTGAGTAGTGGCTAGTAGGCCTAGGTTCACGGCTTAGGTGGCCAGAATAAAAAATTGTTCGGGGAAGCTGTTAAAAAATTCCCCTTAATGTTGTTGTCGCTAACGGCTCACCCTCAAAAACAACCTTTTTGGTACCAGTCGAGGCGAATGAAGTTATCACGGCGTTTTTGACATTAAGTACCAGCAAAGCGATAGATGCGTTCGGAATTCAAATAGTACCTGTCAAGTATGAGATCTATGTTATCGTGCCATATCTCACACATATTATAATTTAGGCTTGCAATCAAGAATTTTGCCCTATAGCATGCAAATTGCAAAGGTGACAGCAATATTCAAAAAGGGTAATAAAACCGACTAGACTAACTATCGCCCCACGTCAGTTTAGCCTGTTTTCTCGAAAGGTTTAGCTAAAAAAGTTATACTAAAACGCCTATCATCATTTATCGACCGTCATAAAATCATAAGTCCTGCTCAGTACGGTTTCCGCACGGAAAAATCGACTGAATTGGCTATTCTTGCTCATATTACGTAACTTCAAAGCCGAGAAAATTGTATTGGGATTGTTTCGGAAATTCTCGAAGCCATTTGATCTTATCAATCACAAAATTCTCATGGAAAAGCGCAACCATTATGGTTTTAGAGGCATAGCTCATACTTTTAATTTCTTCTTATTTGCAACATCGACGCCAGCTTGTGGCCTTTGCAAATGAATCTTCGCTGGTAAAGCCAGTGACTTCAGGTGTTCCCCAAGGAACCATTTTAGGACCTTTTCTCTTTATACTTTAGATTAATGAGGTAGTAAATATTTGCGACGCTGCAAAATACATAATATATGTAGATGATACCAGTGTGTTCTTTGTAGGTATCTTTGGTATCGATCTCGTAACTAGAGCAAATGAAACGCTAACCAACATTAATAATTGTGCCGTTAATAATAGTCTGAAAATGTCAGTAAAACTAATGCTATATCACCCCCGCAGCAAAAGAATTGAGCTACTTCATATTAAATTAAACGGCACATAAATTGAAGTATTAAAATCCTTTAAAACACTTGGGGTATGCTTTAACGAAAATATGATGTGAGATAACCATTTCACATATATTACCAGCAAACTGTCTAGAACAATCGCCATTATACGCCGCCACTGTTTTTATCTTCGTATATCAATCAACATGTTTCTGTATAACTCATTATTTTTGTCCTTGATTAACTATGGAATTCTTGTTTGTAGTACTACCACGAATGAAAACTTGTACAAGCTCACAGTTTCAAAAAAATGGGTCCTTCGTTTGTGTTCTAACCTTCCTCATCTCTCACACACTGCTGCGGCTTTTGAAAAATTTGACATTGTTCCAATTAATTTCATGCATACGGATAAGCTATGTCGCTATTATAAATTGTGATTGATTAGTAATGACGATGTACTAACCAGGCTTGCCGGATCAAAAGAGAACATTGGAGTCTACAAGACACGTACCCAAGAACCTTGGAACGTAAGTAAGTGCACCACAAACTACGGGACACAAATGATTCAGTACTTATTACCTACAATGTTAAATACGGTTTTCATTCAAAGAAAAGTCGCCATTTTAACGCTTTCATTTAGACAGTTACGTGATATGATTTGTAAGCCCAATGGAACGTAATGAGATTTGTTTTCCTGCTGTACCTGACATTTCTAATTTCTCTAATTTCGCGAAAGTAGAAATTCCCACCGAGTTCACCGGAAGCTGCTTTGCAGTAAAATATCCGCCGGTCATTGTCGTAAGAAACCGCTTCATTTGCGTCAGTTACGATGGCGCTGCGGTTTTGGTTATAGCTGATACGCCTGAATTGAATATTCAACCAGGTAGTGCGTGTTCATGTGCGTGTCCATGTGCGCGCTCGTGTGCGTGAGCGTTGTACGTACGTATGCGCATTTGCGCGCACACATGGCTCCTAGAAGAGGGCCTGACAATCAAGTTAAGTAGAATAATTAACTTACCGAAATAAATAAATGGAATAAAATAAATGACCTGCGATAGTAATTGGTATTATAATTGCAAGTTCAACTACGCAAAAAAAAATCGCTTCAGGTGTTACAAGGAATCCACAAATACGAAAAGATGTGTCTCGATACATTTACCACAGCCCTGAACAAGCAGCAGTTCTGCATTATTTATCCGGTTATTTTAATCCGCACACAGGTATGTGCAGTCACATTATTGCACCTTGGCTTTAACCACAGTGAATGCTCTCCTCGTCTAGTTCTTCTCTGAGGGTCTCATGACGGCATCGTTTGTTTAACTTCAGTCTTTAAAAAATTGCAGTACATGCCGTTATGTGAACTATATTACATTAAATAAGGCTTAAAATACTGCATTCTTCTGCACCGCCATATTAAGACGTCCTGCGCCAGGTCTACACCTATGAATAGGGGAAACACGAGGAAGTTTTAGGTCGAGCCGCGCCAAATTCAGGGCCCACATCGCTTGACGTTATTAAGTTTTGCGGGAGAATTTTGAACACGAGAAGCGAAACCTAAGTTTCTGCGGTCATTTTATATTTGGTGCCTCACAATTACTACAGCTTTTGCCCAGCAGGTCAGGTCGTCGCAGGATTACCATTTGGTGCGCCAGTGTGACTTTACATTGATTGCTTTCCTTCCTAGCTGTGTGGCTCTGTTTGTTTCCCTTCAGATTCTTTCGTGGTCTGTTCTATTTTTAGAAAGCATATTTCTTACTCGTATACCATAACGTTGTGCTCTAATGAAGCCCCCCTTTCTGCGTGTATGTGGTAGGCGGGGGCCTACTCAACTTTTGTTTTTAAACGTAGCTAGGTTTCTCTGAAAGATAAAAGCAGAAACTGACGATACCAGTTCACCAACCCTCTACACATGAAGCAGTAGCTTCTTCGGTCACACAGGTAATGATGTCCCTTAGAATCTTCTACAATTCTTTTTTTTTTGGTAATTCCGGGCTTACTGGTAACGCCTACGCTTCGTTATACCTTGGCCCCTGTTCGTATTGATCACTCTACCGCTCTATGAAATGTCTCTCATTATTCGAACCCTAAGTCAGCGAAAATAGCAAAAATATTTACTTCAAGCACAAATATGAGTTCTACATTGGTGCCTACGATCCCCACCCCATCTAAAAATGTGCGATAGGACAACAGAAACGTCACATTTGGGAGTTGACAAGTTGCATTACAAATAAAAAGGCAGCGTGTTGTCCAGCGATGGTGTGATATCGTACCACACGCCCACCGATAAGCGCATTTTCGAAATGAAATAGCTTACAATCTTTCAACGATGACTCCCAAGTCATATAGTGACACAAATGTGCTAAAATGGCTATGTAAATTTTCATTTTACTTCTGTATTTTTTTATTTCTCGGGGCAGATTTCTCTGTCAACAGGGAGGGACACGTGTAGCAAATACCATGCGGAAGAAACGAGCTCTATTTAAAGGGACACTAAAGGCTGAACGAAATATTGTTTTAACTGAGAGGTCATACGTTTCGTAGCTCTCTCGGCTTTTGTTCGACGAGCAACGACGCGTTGTTTGCTGAGAAATAAGCAAACAAAGCTGGAATCTCTCTCACCCGCTTCCCTTTAATTTTTTCGTGACGTAGCCATCGCGTCACAAACTAGGAGCGAGGCACCCGTGCGGTCTAGGCGCTCTCACGCTGGCCGCGGTAATGGCCACCGCCGACAACGTTTCGTCTGGCCGATGGTATTGGCTTGTCCTTTTCCGATTTATCCCCGGCGGAACGAGAAATGCCTTTTGCCATACCTGTGGTGCCCATGCCAACAACCCGCCTCAACCGCTGCCTAAGGCAGCGTTTCACGCATCACCTGAGAGGTGACACGTGAAACGTGTACGGCGCTGCGCTTTCTCGGAGTCCGAGCTACCGCGATGGCGCCTTCTCGGCGCGGAAAAAATTGCGCCAGCGAAATACGATCAGTTTCGACCGCGCTTTACGTATGGCGGTCGAACTAGATAAGCTGACAGTGAAAGCGTCTTTTTGTACGCTCCTTGAATAAACCGCCGGCCACATATTACGGCCTGCGTAAATTCCAATTAGTAGTCCTGCACGGCTCCCCCGGGTCCAAAGGCAGAGCTATGCGGCGCTTACGGATTATGAACAGCGGCTTCCGACGAACGGATGATCGCAAGGTAATTACCCCTTTGCCTTTCACGGGCGATAAGGCTCTAATCCGGCGTGGGCACGCATTACCGATACCAACATCGGCGCGCGAAGAACTGAATCTAAGCGGGTCGTTTTGCGTAGACATCTTGTTCCTTTTGCCGCTTCCTACCCGGGCTGTAGCTTGCGGAAGCTCGGGCGTTCGCCATCGTAGATTATTGACTTCTCTATTGCGCACCAATGTAGAGCACGTCTTTTCCAAAACGAAGCTGAAAACATGGTGGCCGGCTGTGAAGCGTTAGGAAAGCAGCCTGTCTCGCAATGTATAAAAGCTGTCGTCTGTGTTTTTTAAATAAAATGAGCTCACGTGAAGTTTTGATTCACATTTATTACGTGCTCAACCACCGTAGAACGGTTTATTTGAGGAAAACATTTATAGATGTTTCGCCCATGCGCCATTGCCATTCTCAACTTTTGTGACGTCACAAGCCGAGGTACCCAAAAGTGTACGTGCTGTCGACACCCGTTTTCACTTTTCTGGCGTTTTGTGCCTTATTAAAGAACTGCTATTCGCGGGGTTGATGTATTTAGATTCCTGGCACGGTAATCTATCGATACATGTTCATTTTTACCCTTCAGTATCCCTTTAACAAGTTATGAAAATCCACCAACTCATCGTATTCGGCACTACTCCAGGACTGTCTAATTCGTCACACTCACTGGTTCCATGCTGACTCCCGCTTCCACAATGGCTGGAAAGATATTCCGGCAACAGAGAAGCTAGAGAATAAGAAATCGATCACAACGCACCCCGCAGTGCAGTGCACCCTAACGTGTGGTTAGGGCTTAATTAACAGACTTGCAAGTTCAGGGAATTGGAGAGCTGTGAAGCTGTGTCCTCCGATTTGTGTCTATTGTTCGCGCTATGGACATGGCGTCAGGTGGCAAAAAAGCTTAGACGGGGTCATTTTGGCACCTAAAATTCTTCCTTGAGATGCACTATTCGTGACTTTCGAGAAGGAAACGTTGCGATATGATATTGTTTAGGGTTTCGAGTTCTACAGTTATGGCCGCCTAAATGGAGCAGTCAATAGGGTCTTCTCGGGGTGATCGCTAACCCATAAGCTTAAAGATTCCATGAGCGCGAGATATTGATCCCCTTGCCTTGATCAGAAAAACTTCCAGTTCTTATTTTAACAGCTGCCTAAATGAGGATGTGCGGAAACAGAAACTTTGAAATAGTGAACTTTACAAACCGAGGATGGAAGTAAACGAAGCTGCGCTGAAACATGGGCGAGATTCCCAAAGTGGTTTGTATGCACAACTGTACGACTATTAGCCACCGCCTTGCCTTGCCTTCCAGTATCGCCAGAAAGCCCGGCTCTAAGCAAAGATACAATTCAATTACGAACAGTCCTTATGCACGATCAGTTTTCTGAATCCAGCCCCAGATTATTAGCTTTGTTTTTATTGATGCTCCGTCTGCTGGTTCCAGATTAGCAAACGTCACTGAGAAGGCTGCAGGTCCCTTGAAGCGCAATAGTAAAATGAAGCATTTCGTAGTTCAAGGTAAACCAAGATGCGTTTAAAAACGCTACCTTGGTAAAAAAAATGTTTTAACCTACATGGCCACAGGGACGACCGCCACCCACCGTCCTCTTGTCACTACGGGTAAGCCTTTCTTGCGACACAGAATGGAGGTTTTGCGTGACGGGAAAAATATACGGCTCTCCACTTGGGATTATATATCTCCGACGGGGCAGGCTTGTGTTTCCAAGCGAACATTGCCCGTACGGTCTGGGTACCAACCTCGGCAGGCCCTCTGCAGTCTCGCGGGGAAGCCGATTCGAGGCCCCCAAAAGCCAGGCTACGGCGGGGCTCTGTTGGGAAGCATCAGGATAGGCTGAGCGGTGGAAAGAACGGCCCAGAGGTGCCTGCTATTCGTCCGAGCCGCGTCTCGAAACACTCCCTTTCGTCCGGGAGCGTAAACACGGCCCGTCCGGCACCTCCCGGTCGCCCTTCCCCGCCCGCGCAGCGCTTGCGGCAGCCGTGCGCGAGCAGAGCCACTTGGTCGAGCCGAGTGGCGCACAAGTGGGCAGCCCGCGAGTGTCCGGACCGCGGCCAAGTGCGATGTTGGCCAGCTCAGCGACGCCCTTCTCCGTCAAGGACATCCTCAACCTGAGCGACAGCGGCGTGGACGAGCTTGACCCACAGGCGCTGCTGTACCAGGCGCAGAGCCTCGAGAAGGCCTTCTTCGAGGAGGCCTGTCACGAGGGCCTGCTCGACGCAGCCCTGGCCGCAGACGCCCTGCTGCTGCCGGCCGACTCGGCGGCAGCCGGCGGCCAGGGCGGCGCACCGCACTTGTGCCTACCGTACCACGCCGCCTGCTTCGACGCCGTGGGGCTCGAGTCCGCCGGCTACGCGCCGCACGACGACTGCTCGCTCCCGCAGGCCCACCCTTCACCCCATTTGGCGCAGCAATGCGCTGCAGCTACCAGAGCAACTGAGCTTCTCAGCCAGCAGTTCACCAACGATGCAAGTAAGCCACCATAACAAATGCTCTCGGTCGCTGTCTCGGCGCCTTGTTCCCTTGGCGACGGTTGCAGCCCCACTGCCACAGTGACTTTCGGCAGCACCTGCCAATGTCGCGCCGCGACGAGTGCACTCGTCGCGCCGCGGATTTGCCACGCGCATGGTTTTCGCAGTATGCTTATTGCAGGAGGCAGCGAGTACAGCAATTTTGTCTTTTTGCTGTGGCTCCTCGTCATACACCAATATGGCCCTGTACAGGTTCACTGAAATTTCTCTCAGATTACACCAACATTCCCGAAAATTTGCCACGTACTAATATCGCCTGAACCTCCCATTATTGACGCTCTTTCATTTTCCAAAATATGAACGTATCGTCACAGGCCAGTGCTTAGTGTTCTAAACACTAAAGCTTAAACAGCACGTAGGCCATTATTTTTCCCAGACTGGAGGCTTCGGTTAGATCTGGATTATTGAAGAGGGAAATACCAGTGCTGGCACGCAGGGAAGATTCACTTGGCGTGAGTGACAGCTGTGTCTTGTGCCTGCAGGCCCATCTTTTTTTCCTTCTTTTTAGTGGAGTGTTCCAGATCAGTTGCGAGAGAGTTCTTTACAGTCAATTTGCATTGTGTATGGCGGATCTGTACGTGCAGTAGACACTAGACCATGTAGCACTGGTACATTAATTTATGGTTTAGTTATTACCGTACAGGTATTCTCACGTTGATAGTAACGGACACAAAAGAAAGATCTTACTCCAAGGCGGAGATCTAGCCTTTTTGTAAGAGAAAAACTTCGGGCTCAAGACTAAATGCTGATGAAGTCTTTATTTGAAGTTCAGTAGGCATGCCAGGGCAATGGTAGATTCTTACAATCACTAGAAAAGTAAAAACAAAAACAAAACAAAGGCAAATATTTTTTATCGCCGCATCAGGCGACAAATTTCATGCCAGCGTATTATTAAAGTGTTGCAAACACGGGTGGCGTTGTCAGTAACACCTATCATTGAGAATGTAAACGAAGACTTGGAAAGACAATGGGGCAACCGCCGCCCGTGTTCCTTCATGTAGCTTGCCACCCCATTTAGGCACCGTACGACACCCCACAAAGGACCATGCAGTATACTTCAAATTATTTAACGCTAACATACTTGCTTCACTATTCCTAGCGTTCATCTTGTTGGGGGATCTTAAGCATTAAGAAAAATCTAAAATATTCGAGATGTTAGGCATGCATGCTGGTTGGCTTGATGGCTTCGGTTGCCGCTTGCGGGAAAAGCCGCGCACTCTTACAAATACCATAATTTTCATTTTTTTTTTTGCTGCCAAATAGTATATATTGTACGAACACTGAAAAGTCTGACTTCTGAATCACGTAAAGATTACATGTCAAATGCTAAAGCGAAAAATTGTCGTTTTAACCCACACAAACAACACTTATACTAAGAGAGTTTCAGATTAACTTCGACCGACCGGGGTTTTTTTTAACCCCTATCAGGGAGCGAGCATATGGACTCGTCTCGTTTTTTTTTTTTTTTTTTGTCTCCACCAGAAAAAAACCCCTGCCACAACCGTCTCGTTTTCGACTCACTGACCTAATGTGTATCAGCAGTACACCCAACTGCGCCAGCCCGCGCGTAGAAAGTTGTGGGGACGAAAAAAAGCTAAACATAATCGCAATAACAGGCTGCAAGGACACACCTGCCTGCTGTTAATCGCATTAAACGTATATGCCACGATTTGTAGACTGGGCAAATTTCCGCGTCTGTCAACTACTAATTTGACTTCAACTTGGTGAACGGCGGGGAGATTTACGTCCTTGTTGTGAACCTAAACAATGCGCCCCAATTAGAAACTAAAACTGGCGACAAAGAATATGGCAAACTTGTAAGCACCACAAAAAATTCTATTTTAGGGAAGTTGCAAAAAAGGAAAAAAGAATTGGTCACTAAATTCACAATAACTAAGTAATTTCTAATGCAATAGCATTGGTAAGGTTTGTCTGGAGCCTGCAGTCGTTTCTACCTGGTTGAGACACGGTCCTTTCTGAACTTCCAAAATGCGCTGCATAAATCTCAGATTTAATTATATTTACGTGCCTCATATAAAATTCCAAAATGTCAAGAAAAAATCGCCCCAATCCACCCCGTGAATGTGGTTGGAAAGCAAAGCTGTAAACGGCACCCATAACGATTACCCATGTGACGTCACTTAAATTCACTCACATCGCTCTACAAATAGCAAAACCAGAGAGAAGTGAAATGCACTTAGCCACACCATTTATTACTTCGAAGAGATATTCTTGTTAAGGTTAAATCAATGCACGAAGCATGAACGGTGTTTGGTTTAGTTGTACTGGTGTAGCACAAGAGTGGAAACTTTTTTTATAAAATTAAACTAAGCGCCGACCCGGTGTTAGACGATCTGTCTTCTCGTCTCGGCGCCGCGGACGAAGGCGACGAGATTTGCGGCAGAGAAGGAGGAGGAGGAAGAAATACTTCTGTTCGGATTTCTGAACGGCCCAGAGTGCAAGCCTGGGGAGTGATTCCTTCTTCTGTGGGGCCCATATGCAGTCCGCGTGGCCTGTGTTCTGTTGACGGTAGTTGACAGAAATAGAGGAGGGTGCTCAGGGCTAAAGTAGCACACCCCAATTACGCGGCGGAGTGTTCCTACTTCTGAGCAAAATTTACATTCAGCGTCGTAGCGATTCGGATACATTAAGTGAAGACGCGTAGGCTGTGGGAAGGAGCCCCGATTGTATGATCCGTAGGGTAGTTTGTTGTTCTCTGGAAAGGTCAGGGTAAGGAGAAGGTACGGTCTGTCTCAGAAGGCGATAATGCTGGGTTATCTCCCTGAACGTGACAAGCAGGTGACTGCCCTCGTGCGGCTCCATAGCACGGGAGGTAAAAGCGCCGGCCTGTTGGGTGGGCGTATTTGTTGCCCTCCATTTAAGCGTGAGGGGGTGTCCAGATGAGCTGAATGGAACCGTTTGGGGAGTGGTTTTTTAGCACGCGAAGTGTAGGTCAGGACACCCAGCACTACTGGTAATTCCAGTAGGCTTGCTGGGAATCGATGACTACCCTCCGAACCCCTGGTTGAGCGAGAGCCAAGGTGATGGCTGCCTCTTCTGCTGCCGTCATTTCTTGGGTCCTAAGCGAGGCACACGCCAGGAGGTTGGTTCTGGAGGTAGCCACGATGATGGCGTATTGCTGCCGTCGATGTTAGGAGGCGTCTGTGTAGATAACTGCATGATCCCCACCGAGGATGGTGTTTAGCGCTTGAGCCCGTGCTTTTCGGTGACCCTCGTCATGTGAGGGGTTCATATTTCTAAGCAAAGGGAGCATCTTTAGTTTTACTCGCCAAGAGTCTGGGAGTACGTCAAGCGGAGTGACATTCTGGGCTGCCCAGCCAATCTGGTGAAGCATGCGGTTACCCATCGCAGTTCTGAGTCGGACCTTCTGGTTAGAAAGATGGCCTTGTATCAGCTCTTCCAGGGTGTTGGGAGCCCCGTGCTAAGCAGCCTCTGTGTGGACGCACTCATGAGAAGACCAATGGCCTGCTCGACCGCCTTTCTAATCATTATATAAAGCATCTCTATGTCTTCCTTGTCGAGAAGAAGACAGGGGGTTGACGTAAGTAACTCTCGAGAGGACAAAAGCTTCAATTAATAGAAAGGTACCGGATTCCTTTAGGCCTCGCTTCTTGGTGGCAACTCGCCGGTTCATGTTTATGATTTGATTAATTTTATTTTTGAGGCGCTGCAAGGAGACGTCACTCTTGGTGTTATCCTCGAGATGTAGGGCCAGGATCTTGATGCTGAGGCTTGGAGTGATGGCCTGGCCCTCAAGGAGTATTTGAATGTATTCTTGTTTTGGCGTGAGGGCAGACGACAAGGAGCTGTGATTGTTTACGTGAACACTGGAGGCCACAGGCTTTAGCACATTCGCGTACTAGAAGTGAGACGCCATGCATTGGTGTGAGCTTCCTTTAATTTTTGTAACTCTTAGCACACGAGCAAGGTGTGCACAGGGCCGCTAGACGGGTTTGAGTGGTCGCGTGACGCTTTCACGTGGCATTCAGCGAGAACGCAGAGGGTAAACGCGTATATGTGCTTTATGAGTCCATCCCCTGTCTTCCCTGTGTCCGCATGGGCTCGTAGCTAAATCGGTAAGACAATGGGCTCTCGCTTTCTTAGTCTATTAGTTCCAGGTTCGATTCCCGGCGGTGCCAGTAAATTATTTTATTTGTTCGCTGGAGTTTTCTGGTGACACCAACGGTCGCGAAAGAACCCTTGGGGGGTAGAGGTAAAAAGCTTTGCTTTAAAATAATTAGAGCCCTTCCACTCTGTGAAGAAGAATGATCTGCGATGATGGCGCAGTCCATGGAGCGCACGAAACAAAACACGTTTTCGTGTAATTTGCGATTGAGCACACTTTCTAGCCAATTAGCGAAATGAAATTTAGACGAACCCCAGCTTTATTCTCGGAGATAAGCATAGAACTTACTGTTTGACTGCAGCGTCATAGGCATCTCACTATTTCTGTAACACACCGACCCAATCCGCTAGATTATTGAGAGAACACCGGACAGGTCGTATTGGGCCGTTTGACGTCCACGTTTCCACCCGCCAGCTCAACGGACAAGGTCGCGGGTTCGATTCCCGGCCGCGGCGGCCGCTTTTCTGAGGGAGGCGAAAAGCAAAAACGCCCGTGTGTACGAGATTTCGGCGCACGTTAAAGATCCCCAGGTGGTCAAAATCAATCCGGAGCCCTCCACTACGGCGCGTCTCATCGCCTGCGTTGCGTCGGCGCGTTAAACCCTACGGCCACACACACACAACGGGCATTCCATAAGAAAGGGCATGAAAGCTATAGCTGTGATTGAACGCCCGCCTCCCAACCATTGCTCGCATAAACCGGCAATCGGTTATGTGCGTGACCTTATAAGTGAAAGAAACCGTCGAAAATGTTGCTCTGAAAGTCCTTTTAAGCTGAACAAGTCATAATGGCCCACGTCGGCGTTCCAAGCGGGAAAGTTGCTGTTCATCCGGGAGATTCGCAGCTACTCGACGAGGTGGAATTTGAGGCAGTAACGGCAGCGTTAGCGCTTTCTGTTGTTTTCGCTCCCATTCACGCTTCTGTTCGGCCGGACGCTTCAATTCCCGCTCTTCTTCTTTCAAGCGAACGACATGCGTCCGTCCCACAGCAAGTTAAAACCTGTAAAGCCTCAAGCTATATTTTAGCGAAAAAACATGTGACCGTCCATTTCCCTCCCTTGTCGCAGGCCTGCTACTCTCTGTGTAACACACCAACCAAGACCCAAACCGCTCTATTGCGGCGGACAGCTGATAGGGCGCATCGAGGCATGAGACTTCCACGTTTAAATCTCCCACCAGCACAACGGCCATGTCATCAGCAGCGGCATGAAGCCCAGCTGTGCGTGAACGCCCCCGTCCTTCCTTCGCCATCCCGTGCAGGCATAAACCGGCAACCGGTGATAGGGGCATACTTAGGTGTGAAATACGCCGGGGACAACGTCGCTCGGAAAGCCTTCCAAGCTGTAGAAGAATTGTGGGCCCACACCGGCGTTTCAAATGGGAAAGTTTCTCTTCAACCGCGAGGAATTCGCACCTACTCGGCGAGGTGGAATTTGAGGCGGCAAAGGCGGCGGCGGTTTTCGGTTGTTTTTACGCCCATTCGCGCTTCCGCTGATTCTCCGCGGTCATCTGATGACGCCGCTACCGCTGTTGGCAGCCGATTGTGCAACTTTGTGAAAGAGGCATCTGTGATGGCAAGGGGAATAACACTTGTGAAAAAGAGGCCGGCGGTGGCGAGGAGGAGCCCTGGTGCGGCGCCGAGTACAGCGGCTTCACCAGAATGAAAACTGGAGGGGGGGTCAGTCATATACAAACAGTTCCACACATTTTTTGGCATGTGATAGCACCTTTACAATCTTTGTTAATGAGATTTCGACTTTACGAAGCCTTATGGTTTAAAGGGACACTGATGTGAATTTGTCAAACATCATCCGTGTCTGTATTACATAGGCCCGCTCAAATAAAGATACTTTTCGTCGTTTATCTTTAAAACAGTAGTAATTTATAAGGGCGGAAAGAAGGAGAAATATTATGCGTCGTCTGCGGCGGCCGCGATGATTGCAGCACTGACGCGCAGTATTGTTCCAATTTGATTGGGCGATGCTGAAGTTTCTAAAGTTCGTGCATATCCACTTGCAGTTGTGTCAATGATAATTCTTAAAGGAAGAACACTACTTAAATTTGCAACAAGCATAAAAATCCTAATGCAGTTTTGTGATTTGTCTGAAAGTTGTCCCCATCAGTTTCGGTTTCCGTCCCCGGCAACAACATGCTCCTCGTCATATTCTTGGTCGCACATTCTGAATAACTCAGGAATCGGATACTGCGCTTCTAAAATGTTTTCGCATGCAGAATGGGGAGGATAAGCCTGTCAGCGCCACTTAGGTCGAACAAGAATCGTACGGTCGCTGCCAAATGGCGAATCAAATAGTACGCAGTGGCTGAACGCTTCCGCGTCATCGGAGACGCTCGAAACAGCGTCACCTTTAGAGGTCGCCTAGCTTCTCTTTGTCGTAAGAGGCGCGTTTTCACCAAGCTGACAGTCGGATTATTCGGCACTGTCTCTGCGAGCTGTCACTGGCCATTGCACACCGCGTCGACCGGCAGTGTACCGGGTATACTGACGTCACTGTAGCTGCCATGTTGGAGAGCTGCATGCACTGTGAAAGGATGTGAAGTTATCTGGGGCTGTTATCTGTCGAGCAGCGCTAATAAAACTGAGGGTAGTGCACCGGAAAGGGTAGTACGTGGTGATGTCATGAGCAAGCTGTGTGTACTGCAACGGCGAAAACTCGCAGTGCGTCAATATCCGCACGTAACTTGCAGACTCCCTCGTCGAACAATAAAGGTTGCGACGCAAGCTCGTGAATGCGGTGTAGAGAACATTACCTAAATGAAAAGATCATCTGCGAAAAAGAAAAAAAAGTCCCTCGTCTAGGACTGGAACCTCCACAGTTCGGTGTGGACATCGCATGGAGTGGTACCACGGAGTCAAATACATTAGTCAAATACACGGAGTCAAATACGGAGTCAAATAACAAATACATTAGCTAAAGGCTACCGCTTCATGTGGTACATTTCTGTTTATTTATTTCATTAGAGCATTCCGAGCTGCTTATCCGAGCATTAATTGAATAACGCTTGGGAAGTAAGCTCCCCCTAGCACTCATTTATAGCTAATCGCCAGCGTCTGCGATCCTTCAGGCAATAAAAGCGACCGCAAATGTGTGGTCGCCCGTGCGGCCCAGCAGACCGCTAGTTCACCCCGAGAAAAAGTGCTTCTCGTACTGCGATTTTATGCTTTACGACAAAAGCTTCGGTCGATTATAATTCCTTACTGCCTCTACTCCTTAACTACTTCTCCTGACTACCTTTCATTGACCTTATATTTTCTAGAAGCCTACCAGTCGCCCACGCATATGCAGCTGACAACTACACAGAAGCGAAGTCAGTGAAGCGTCGTAAGCCAATATACGGATCGCATATGCGCTAGTGAAAAGTTATTTTAACTTCATTGACTTTGCTAAGCTTAATACAGTCTACAAACTAACACAATAAAGCCATATCCTTCCAGTCGTAAAACTAGCGGGGGACCAGTATTCACCCCTTGATAGATTTCCAACGACCCGCCGGCGGTCGGGTCAGCCGACTGATTTATCGGCGGTTCGTCAAGTATTGTTTTTGGCGCGGTAACGCCAATTCGGAAGAGTATTCGTCATAGGAAACGTCACATGAAATCAGCAAGGAGGATACATAAAGGGGAGCAGCACTTTCGAATTGATTCTTCTAATAAATAAATTCGCCTAAACACACCCAGAGCGGTCTAAACATGGCTTAGGGACTCCATGCTTTAATCTGCACTAGTCCTCTCACAACGTTTACAAATCACCTCAGTATTCCATTAGAGGCAATACACGGAAAGAAAATTACGAAGTCCTGAGGGTGACTTAGTCGTGAGCAAACGTAGGCCGGCCCAACGGGCCATGGAATGAAGAATGATGGGAGTAACACTTAGGGACAGGAAGTTAGCTTCCTGGATCAGGGAACAAACTAAAGTAGATGATTGCGATTCTAACCACCCCCCGATTCTAAGCACCCTCCCATAATTTCGCATAAAAATTTTGGAAAAAAATTCTGCATGTAAATCCTAGCACCCCTTTTCTAAGCAATCATCGCAAGGTGAATTTATATGCGTGTTATCGGGTACAACTTGACGTTTTGACAAGGTCATTTATGAAGTGTTCATATACAAACCACTTCGACGGAACAGAAGGCGACCTGATGTGGGATGCAGAGATCGGTGGCTCAACCGGTGCAAGGGACTCCGAGTGGTAGTGAGGGTGATCGAGTATCTGATGTAAGCAGTCGGTTCACTATCTGCACAATTTTTCCTCTTGAATGTTTTCGAATTGAAACATTATTTCTTGCGTCCGTCTCTTCGAGATACCGCCGCTATAAAGTGCATGTGGGGGGGAGAGGAGAGGGGGGGGGGGGGGAGTGGTTAATTTGTTTTTGGACAGCTGCGCAAAAACGAATAGGGTATCATTATACAGATGCATCAACTTCTATGGTGCGATGACCTAAGTTGACACCTCCCCTCCCCCCCCCCCCCCCCTCAATTTCGATACAAAGGGTTTACCAAAAATAAGCAATCATTCGATTGGGCAGAAACCGGCATATCTTGGAATAACTTTTGGCACAGTAATTGAAATTATTGCTTGCTCATTCCTGTTTACATGCTTTACATTCTAGTTTAAGTTTCCCCCGCCGTTCGTATAACGACTGTCTACTTCTTAATCCCAATCGATAATCTTCGTTAGGGACAAGCTTCTAACTAAGCTTTCACGCAACAGTGCTACATGGCGCAACATTGCCCGTACCCACTCTCCTCGCCTGGATGCCCCGCGTGTCAGCAGCTGCATTACGCCTCCCCAGGCAGCGCCGTTTATTCTAGACAGCATTCAACCCACCCTTACAAATTCGCGCTTGCGCTGGCAATTTCTGGATCAGTGGGTTAACGCGCATGCCTTTCGCCATCGTTGTGCAGCGGTTCGAATTGGAGGGGATGAAAGTATTTTGAGGAAGACCAGACCCATTGGTACTGAAACAATCTAGACGCAGCCAGCATCAATTGGCATGTAGCATGCACGAGCCACAATCTGCGCCACCACAGTGCATCCGCATCGCGAACACCGGAAAACGAGCAAGACGCATCGTGTCTCTCGATCGACCCTGCAACGTGGCCTCGGTGTTTCGGGGCTGATTTTATCGTCCGAACTACTCCATGGTCCCAACAATAAGGCCTCATAGCAGTATTTACGATTTTACCTTATAATAGGGTGTATGTCTGGCTCCAATATAACATTTTATCGCAAGTACATTCCTTGATATGTTCGTTACTCATATTCTGTATCTCACGTGTCCCCATCATGGTCGTCATCATCATCATATTAAATTCTCCTCTGCAAAGATTAATCACGTTCGACATTTCAGGAGGTGGATCCCATGGCCTATCAACCACGCCCAAAACTTTAGTTATATTTTCTAGTTCAAGATCTGTAGACAGGGTTGGGTTTCGCGGAAAGCCCGGAAGTATGAAAGAAGGGAGTCACAAGGGTACCTACACCTAACCCAAACATTTCTATCAATACGGTTAGCATTCTTGGATAGCCTCACCCAGTTTTCGGTAAATCTGCCCGGTGTGGCCCCTTGCACGGAGCCATGTGGGGGTGAATCCTCGTCCAAAGCGTACAGAAGAGAGTGGCGAGGAGGGCAGAAGGAGTAGAGGAGGGGTGGGAGGTGGTGGGGAAGGAGGGTGGAGGGTGTGCAGCGCTGATTGGAGGGATTTGGGTGGGGCGGACAGAGTGGCGAGGTGGGTGGAAAGAATGGAAGGGAAACAGGCGAGGGGGAGAGGGAGGAAAGAGTGATGAAGAGGGCAGAGGAAATTTGGAGGTGTAGGGTGGAAGTTACGTAATGTTGGGTAATTCCCTTCGTCATCAAAGCAATATGAGGGGCTAGTTGGTGTATATTCACATGATGTAATAAAAATGCGCAAGTAAGGAGACGGGACAAGCGAAGCAAGAATGCGCTGTGTGTTGTCTTCCTTCGCTTGTCCCGTCCTTACTTGCGCATTTTTATCACATCATGTCCCTTCGCCATTACAAATCTGTCACACAGTCACGGAATCGCTCTGCTTGCGCAAACACCACCTCATAATACAATGATAGACCCAAGATAACCATGCACGATAGGGTAGGTGCGCGCGCGCAATAACTCACGTGTGGCGGAAGTTCTTCGGTGCCGCTACTTCAGCACTTCAGGTAGAGTGGTGGCTCGTCCAGTGATCAAGTGGGGGTAATGTTGCCCATTGCATATTCCCTACGGCCAATGCAATGCTAATCGCACCTACGTAGATAAACCATTCCTGACCCTCCCCCCCCCCCCCTCCCCCCTTGAAGAAAAAAGTTTTCCCGAGCTTTGGTTTTGTTTTGTTTTCTCGCTTCCTGCTCGCCTTCCTCCGAAATGGTTAACCCAATAAACTTGTATGAACAGCCGCTGCTTACGAGAAAAAAAGGAGAAATATTGAGGTCTTGCGCAGGATTTAATGTGAGAAAAATGATCGTCGTTGTGCAATCAAGGCAAAACGACATGCTTGTAGTGCGCAATATCAAAGTGCAGATGGCATTTCCTGACTTCAGTCGTACGTTAAGGGGGATTCACCTGTTAACCTCTCTGTAGGACTCACTACTTACTCCATGACCCAGACTTAAAAACGATCGTGTACCAATACGAAAGGTTTAAAAATAGACATCAACGTTCACAACGGTGTAGCTTGCTTGATTTTGATATACGTCACGTCTGTACTAAAACAAAAAAATAATACTTTTGCTTGCTAGACGGCTAGCGCCATCTAGTAAAAGGTGTATAAACCAAAATGCTTTTCTGGTAAATTTTTTGTTTGAGTAATTAAGTGATATATTTCTAAACAAAGCAAACTAGGCTGTTAGGAACATTTTTATGAATTTTTACAACGTTTCGTATTGGTACAAGATGCTTTTTAAGCCCGTGCGTCATGAAGTAGTCAGTCGCTCAGTAATGTAATCAGGTGAGTCCCCCTTAAGCCTCTTCGTTGGCCTTTCCCTCCCTTTGATCCCAATAATCAGACATTTATGCGCATTGTGATGATACAGACTAATAATTTAAGAGTGCTCACCTAAATTGACGATGGCTGAAAAAAAAAAACTGCCGTCAATAACACGTCATTTAGCACGTCCTGTTGTAGTGCTGCAACTCCATTTTGTCTGTGCTACCGAAGGACTGCCTTTTTTTTTTTTAACCGCTTTTCTGATGGAGGCGAAAAGTGAAAATTCCCGTGTGTTGGAGATTTTGGCGCACGTTAAAGACCCTCAGGTGGTCAAAATTAATCCGGAACTCTCCACTACGCCGCGTCTCATCGCCTGTGTAGCGTGGGCGCGTTATACCTCAATCAGTGATCAGGATTTCTTTTTAAAATGATTTTTAAACTGCTTCGGCACCACGCACCAAGAAGAAGAGTTCCTTAAGAAAAACGAATACAATTAAAACCCCATCTACCCGAGTCACTGGGAACCGCGAATTATTTCGTTAAATCGAGAACATCGTAAGCTTGGGACTGTCAGTTGACAAGCAGTTGATTCCATAAATTCGATGTCTAAAGGAGGGCGCATTCCGGCAGCCACCGGAGTAAATTCCGGAGAATTTATTTACAATACGGCCACTCTCGCTCAAGAAAATATCGGGTTGGTGTAGAAAAAGGGCTGGCTAACAAGTACATATACTTGAACACGCTCACTTCGTAAAAAAATATACGCACGCACATACACACATAATTACATACATTTACCCGTACCGACGTCTATACTACAAAGCGAAAGTAAATGAAAATCAAGGTGGCCTGATGCAGCTCACGAAACAAGCAAAAAAACCGTTCCAAAAGAAGCCCCCCAATAAACGCAGCGCGACTTTTTTGAGGAAGCCCAAAACAAGCTCTAATTATAATATTACGACAAATCCATCAAATATGACGGGGAAATAAAAAAATGAACGCTAAAATTTGGTATCACAACATAATATAAAGCGGGGAACAAAGGCCCTTATTCAATTTGTATCCTAGTCTCCTATGTAGTCCTCTCACTGCTCAATGCACGTTTGTGAGCAATGGCATCACGCCAGTGCGTAATTACCTTACTTGTTAATTCCTCAAGGTAGGTTTCGTTTCATAGCTACCGGCAGCTACCATGACATCGTAATTACGGCGGCCACGGCGCTCGCCTGCCGGTAATTTAGCAATGCGCTAAAAGTCCGCGGTGAAAATATTAACAAAAATACCGGGCCATCTCCACTAACATGAAACCTGGGGAGGAGTGAAGCATGCAGTGTATAAGGGAATTCTTGACGCCTTGGCGTTTATGCCAACGGAGACGAAACCGTTGGGGGGTACAGGCATACAGCTTCGCTGTAAAAGTCTCTTGTCTTTGGAGAATGAAGCTCTCAAGCGCGAGACAGAAATGAGTGTCCCGGTAGTTTTGTAGTGCGCGTTACGTTCTAGCGCGAAGCGTAAACGAGTTTCCTGGTGTTTTAGTACCATGACTACATGAGACGAACGACGATTACGATGACGACGACGACGGCAGGAGACGCCAACAGCCCCAGCCCCTAAGGGGCTTGGCCCCTAAAATTTGTCGCCATCCCTTCATGCCTCAGTCCCGAGCACTAGCCTAGGCCTCAGTCCCGAGTACTAGCAGCCCTTCGTTCTGCGGTTCCCGCTTCCGGCTGATTGTTTCGTCTGCATAATATTGTCATCACGTGCGGCGCCAAACGGCAAGGTTTAGGCGGCGTCAAGCACCTCACCGTATACATTGGACGTGTACGAGGTCGGCAACCTTTTAAAGAGAACACCTGAAGATGTTTCCAGCTTTGTTACCACAAATAAAAAAAAACCTCACCTCTGCATATGTGATTACTAATTAGCCACTGCCGCACATTCGAAGCCGCGAAGGCCCAGCCGCCTTTTCAATGCCGTCACCATCCCAATCATGGATACCAGCTGCTCCGAATGCATTGCGCCATGGTACGGCATATAGTCGGGGACGAGCTCCAGCATGCACGTTTCGTTCGGATCCGCTATACCGCTCTTTCGCGAACACCAGTCCTCTCTACCACCAATGCCCTCTGAAAGACCTTTAATTTCGTCTGCCAACGACGAGAACCCAACGACACTACATAGACTGCTGCAAAAATGTCGGCGAAGACCAAACAAGCGGTGCCATTTTTAAGCCCGGGTGTCCTGTTCTTAGTTACAACAGACTCAGCGCCACGTCGCACACCCGCACACTACACCCCGCCGAACGTGTGCAGGGGAGCCACCAGCCTGCTCCAACTGCGGTGCCCGAGAACACATTTCTAGCTTTTGTGGGCTGGGACAGCCGCTACCTCCATGTTCTGGGAATCGGGCTTCGATGGGCTTCCGCGGTTCGGTAAGACTTCTCTTTCATCCCCGACTCAAGCATAGACCTTAGCAACTCCCTTCTTCTTGACCATCCGTTACAGTAGTTAAGGCAAAGTAATTTTTTGTACGCATGTTTCCGTGACGACAGTTTGAAATGGGGCGAATCAACCTTAAAAGTGCGCGATGAGCGATGACATGTATACACTTCTCGTGGTCGTATTTCATAGCATGAAGAACTTCCGAGCTCATTTTTAATAAATTCCTCCCATTTTTTTCTTTTTTTTTGTTCGGAACAAAGGCAAAAAATTCTGAATTTGCACCCCCCCCCCCCCTTGCGCCCAAAAACCGTATACATTGAGGGCAAACCGTAGCCATGTCAAAGACAGGAAGACAGACATGCAGACACGCAGCCACACACACGGAACCGACCATTCACTTTGGAAATGAACATGATAACAGGTAATGAAACCTACTACAAACTACCCTTAAATAAGTCTGTAAGTTTTCCCGATATTGACTCGATAAGCACCCAGGCCCATACACTACATCCTACCATCCTAATCCCCTTGTTCTATGCTGCACATGCTGATTCTTTTTGTTGAACTTTGTGTATCCAGTAACACTTAATCAAGTTCCTACATTCGCTTTTTATTTAGGCTCTTAATATGGCCTGTTTGCCACGCTCAGGCCCTATTTAGTTTTACCGCGTTAGCTGTACAATCTGGATTGCCCGGATTTTCTTTCAACGTTTTCGAAAACCTCCAAGCGGGCTTAACTGTGTACTCGCACGCGATGTGGCGAAGCTCACCCATGCCGCCTAGGTAGCGAAGGTTGTATTACTGACATTCTGGAAATGCAATGATTGGTGGGTGATCATAGTGACGGGGCGTTAATTAACAATCGTCAGCTCTTACATAAGTCCGTGATGCTGCGTCTTGATTCTACTTAGTAAATAGTTCATTGAGTGATCTGGCCGTGCGCATTACCCTCTTTACACCACCTGCTGTCGATTCGTTGGTCCCTTCTCCCTTCTCTTACCATTCTTTGTATATGTATTGAGGAATAAGGCAAGAAGGCTTCGTTAAAGGCGAGAAGGCCTTTTTGTTTGGTGAGCCGCAGCCCGAACATGTAAAGCGCCTCTGAACGACGGCGATGATGATCTAGCGCCGGTCGCTTATACGATGTCTGGGCGATGGAAGGAGGCAGTCAGACGACGATGGGTGCTCTGACCAGTAATAAATGCAAGGCAAAGCTCAATACAGAATGGCGCTTGCAGTTGTTTAGGGGCGCTCACAGTATATATATAAAGCGGCTGAAGCGCTTACTGCGGACGATCCTTTGCGCTCATACGTGAAAGTTGACCCATGACATCAGTTTCGGTTGTAAACTACGCGAGTGCTCACGCTGCCCATCCGCATCACGCCCGTGCAATCACTACCGTTAATTTTTACACCGAAGTTGTGTATGGCTAGGGCTCCGTGCATTTTTTTGCGCGGTTTGTAAAAACTCCGCGAGCAATAGCGCCTCACGGCGAAGCCAACTTTATCGCTAATGCTCATCAAAAAACGGTTGCACCCCTTGTTCTACCAAAACTACCTGCTTCCCCTGCATAAAATTACACAAAAATAAGCGGTTAAGACAACTCTATCATAAATGTTAGTGTCATTTATTTGTCGTGAATAGTTAGTACGAAGTGAAGCTGTAAGCGTCAATGCATGGGCATATTTGGGAGGAGTATTATTTATTGTTACTGCAATCCCACATTGGGATTTTGATGGTTATAGAAAACGGCTGTAACTTTTGTTTTGTCGAAATTTTCCGAAATAAATATGAGAATCAGCCGTTAAGACGACTCGAAGTTTACAGACAACATTACATGCATAATTAGGTATAGTTATCCTCCAAAACAGCTCCGCTGGTCTTCCATCTTCACGAGGGCTCAAAATTTTTTCATGCATTATTTACTTTATGCGCACCTGCCGATTATATGCCGAACTCTTCTTGAAATTCATATTCAGAAATGTACATCGTCATGGTTAGCGAATCGGTAATTACGTGGTGAAGAGCCTATTTTTTCTCTCGGCATTTGTTATAGGCCGCGGCTAAAGATACGACGGTTAAAAGTGTGCGGCTTGTTACATTCGCGAAGGCGTCCCCGAACCGGGCTGCGTCGCCTCCGTCATTAAGTGGTAGCGCGGTGTACGCACTTCGGCTTGTCGAAACATGTTGGATGATGGTGGCTTTACGGCATTACACAATGCTTCACCGCACTACACCAAACTTGCAGCTCGCGCGCACAGTCTAGGGACGCCCTGAGTCGTAACAGGCTGTAGAAATAAAGTGAGGGCTCTCAGTGCTATTCCACCCACAAGCAAAGGAAATTGTGGAAAACACGCAAAAAGAACCATAAATGTCCCCCCCCCCCCCCGTCCGCCAAACTAATTCTGAAGCCGACAGAATTCGCCAGTTTGCGTCCAATTAAAGCTTTTGCTGTGGGGCAGATGTTACGGAATAATCACGGATAGCGGATGTCGACGGCTAAAGATGAAGAGGCTGCTCTCCCTCCCTTTCCTCGCAGCTCGATTTCCAACCAGCCAAGGATACTCGAAAGAGAACCCGCGCATTATCGCTCCGCCATTGACTTAAGAAGCTCTCGCATTAAAAGCAGGTACTCGTTCCCAAAATCACAGCGCGAAAAACACGATGACACATAAGAAGCCCGACGGGACAAGCGCCTGTCACATCGTGCTTCTTCTGTGTCGTTGCGTTTTTTGCGCTCTACTTTTTAGAACAGGTATGTACAAACTTGCCTAACAATGTGGTTGATAAAGCAGTGACAGCATACCTGTATAAAACAGGGATTTAATAGTGGTACATTCCCAAAGGCAAAGGTTCTAACTTCACGGAGGGCCTAAAGGAATCATCTCCGAAGAAGTATTCGCTACTAGCATCACAGGACGTTGCTTCGACATTAACTTGACAGCCTGCGATAGAAGTGGCAAATACGAAAGGAAAAGTTGCGATACCATCCCACCCTCCAAACCTACCTCCCCATTCCTCCAAGCCCTCTCTTTCGAAGACTACCGGATGTGGCGCGGACTATAAACCGGCTGTTACGATTCAGTGCGCCACTATTCTGTTCGCGCGTACTGCAAGCTTCGTGCAGTGCTCATTTGCTCTGTGGCAGAACCTACCCTCCTCATGTGCACGTGGTTGGGAAGCCTTGAGGAAGTTAACTCCAAGGCTGTCGAGGCGGCGAAAAGAAGATTAGAATGCTGGTGGACGAAAAGCAGAGAGAGGAATATTGCTTAAGACAGTTACCACCTGTAACAGAAAAAAAAAGTATTTTGTGCCTAATAAGCTTTTTGTGCCTGCCCTTAGCAGCGCTAGTATTAAACTGAGAGTATAAAACATAGGTGTATGTTAGTCCTTTTTGGTAAGACGACACCACCCCGTTAAAAAGGGGAAACTAATAGCAATCATCATCACCTGCCGCGTGGGCGCTTCGCTGTCGAAGACTCAACCTAGGCAGCTGCAAACTGTCCTTCGTGTTGAGACTTGCCCCGACGAAGCGGACGCTGTAGCCGAGATATCCTTCCCGCCTATCTCAAACTCAGCGAGCGCCACTACTGCCGGCTTTCACGAACTCTGGAAATAGGGTTTTGTGTGTTTGTACTATTTTCGGGCCGTGTGCACAGAAGCATGCACTGGGAAAGGTGGGCAGCCGTTACGGCTACTGCACGTGTATACAACCCGCCCTCTCGGTGGATAGTTCAGTTCGTTTTGCAGCTGCGAATCCATGCTGTCACCCTGCCGAGTCAGGCCCGGAAGGGAATCGCTCCTGTATTGCTTCCGCTAATCTTTCGCCATGCAGTAGACCAGTTAAGTTTTCCTTCGGTTTCTTGTTGTTATCACTACCAAGGCAGCAACTTTTGCTGGCCGCTCACCACCATGCTACCTCACATGATGGAGGCGACGGAGCCCGGTTCAGGGTCGCCTTCGCGAATGTAACACGGCCCATGCTATACCTCCACTATGCTCTCACACCTCCCTCTCTTGCGTCACGTATCATTGCTCGGACTGTCAAGCCCCTGCAACCACAACCGACATCATATTCTTTACCCTGCCCCCCCCCCCCCCCCTTCGCGGCTGAGCAGCGGGATAGCACGTTGACCAGCTCGTCTCTGCAGGAGCTGCGCAGCCTGATCCTGCTGGCAAAACTAGCAGTGGCGCGGCATGTCTCTCGGAACTGAACAGGCTTCGCCCGTTTCGTTTATTTTTTGTTCATTGAACGTTTTATTGACATATTGGCTTAGTAGTCGTCTGTTACCGTTGTGGCTTATATTACGTTCAGTTGGGAGCTACTCCGCTTGTGAAATTTAAAGGGTTTAATGACTGGGAAAACTGGACTTCACTGGTCTCTCAACTGGCTCACAAGTGTACTTCCCCAAGTTTCTTTGTGGCGACGTTCCGCAGTGTTACCCATGTGATCCGTTTTGACTATTCAGGGGGGAGGAGGAGGAAAAACATTTTAATGAGCCGTACTATACATCTTTTGTTTACCTGCAACGTGCGGAAGAACCAAAAACACCATGCGCCGTTCGTGACAGCCGCATGAACTGCCTGAGGACGTCACACTCGTTTTCAATGTGTCCTCGCGCTATCTAAGCTTCCCAAATTTATATTTTCTGATATCATAGTTTATATCAACTTCTGATTTTTCACGCACTGAGTTTACAGGTTAACATGTTAAATGTATCCCAGCGCACTTTCTACTTGTTTGTCGTAGCCGGCGTCAACTAATTGGTGGGAAGGAGGATGCGAGCGAAACGGCCCTTCCGAACGTGCTTTTCTCGGTAAAAAAATGCGCGTAAATCGCCTCCCAAAATTCTCAGAACATGGTATACGCATTCTAGAAGGGTAATTCATTGCGTAATCTTTACAATTCATTTCAGAGCATGTACCCTTAGGCACTCCTGCAAGGGTACGTTCTTCTGTTTATATGCTGTCTATTTCACATTTATCCCCCCCCTCCCCCCGAGGGGGGGGAGGGGGGGATAAATGTGAAATAGATTCGTTGTTTTCCGCCACCAAGGGAATCACGCAACGGTCACAAAGACTTCATCTTTCGACCATGTTACAATGTGCCTGAACGATCAGTGGTATCCTCATGACTGTTTTGCATTCAGGACGCCCCTCTTTTAATTAGGGGGTGTGTCGTTGAGAAAATTGTGAAAAAAACCCCCAACTTGCGGCGTTGACCTCTTTAGCTGTCTCCTCCCTCTCCCTGATATTGGTGAGCGAATTGTGTTTCTCGATATAACCTGGCAGACCCTGCCTCGGTTCTCACACGGATTCCTCGCGAAATTTGGCTATAGTAGTCAACAACTCGGTACATAAAACTAATCTTTAACTAAAACTCAAATAAACCCCTTCCCTTCGCGATCTCCCCGCAGGGAACGAACCCTCTCCTGGTGCTCATAAGCTGGGCGCAGCAGAACAACGCTTCGCGGCCTGAGAAAGGCGGGAAGTGCGTCGGCGCCTCTTGAAGAGTCGGATAGATCTTTTTACACGCTTACGCACAGTGGCAGCTGTGTTTGGGCAAAATGCGGATAATCGCCTCTCGCTGCTGGCACGGCCGATCTCTCGCGCACAAAGGCCTGCGGCCGCAGAGAAGGCGCGCGCCGAGCGTCCCCTCTCGAGCAAAGCGGCCGCCCGAAGAAAGCGCGCGTCCAAGCTCCGTCATTGTGCTCCGCTCACGGTCGCAGCTCGAGGCACAAAGCCCGTGCCGCCGCAGTTCCTGGCGAACCGCGGCTGTTCTTTGCTGTTCTTCGCCCTAAGTTCGAATATAGCGCCACTCTGGCTGTTGTTTGTTTCATCCAATCATGAGCGTGCAAGCAGAACCGCTCCGTGGTGCGCGATGACAAGCAGACTCCCTCGTCCGCGAATTAGTAGTTTTGGAGAGGAAGAGAGCCAGAGTGAGTTTATTGGAAGGGAGGGGAGGTGCGACAGAAGGTTGCTCGTCTCGAAAACTAACAGCCTGGGCACACCAAAAATAGTCCAGGTATTGTTTCCCCGAAGAGTGGATAAAACGCAGGGCAGCGCACACTTTATGGTCGCGAATTCTGAGGCAAAATGTCCCGCGCGGTTTTCTGTTCATTTGACAAGTTGTGATGACAGACGTGCGGCGCGGACGAGCATCGACGAAGACCCGCAGCAGCACCATGACATCAAATGGTGTTCAGGCCAGAATAGCCTACACGAGTGTAAGCGTCAAAATGTCTGTGTCGCTGCTCGCGCGCAGCCTACACCCCTCACGCGGCAAAAGCTCTTACACACGCAAGGTCGCCAAAGCAACGGGCAACCCACTCTGCGCTACCATTCACTTCCTTTCCTTGCCCCGATAATGGGCTAAATTAAACTATTGCTTTTCTAGATCAGAACGCGCAAATTAAACACAGTGACTAGCAGAAGAAAATTTGCATGGATCACAAAGACACTTC
Source organism: Haemaphysalis longicornis (assembly GCF_048455015.1). Lineage (NCBI taxonomy): Eukaryota > Metazoa > Arthropoda > Arachnida > Ixodida > Ixodidae > Haemaphysalis > Haemaphysalis longicornis. The sequence goes on along the minus strand of NW_027526203.1, from coordinate 382,619,612 downwards.
TTCTTACATTAGAGACGAAGTAAATGAATTAATTTATTCTCAGTCATGGTGAAATAATGTGGAGCTTGTGGCATTCTTACACCGTATTGTTCTTCCACCGGCTTAAAGTTAAGGAAGATAGTTAACTTTGGTAAACCATTTAGCAAGGCGAAAAAGCCTTCGTGGCGCCTTATTTTTGAGCTAAGCTTGGCACAATATAACGTCGTTACTGCTGACCTTCAAGCAGGGCCGGCCTTACCTCTTTCGGCGCCCTGTGCGAACTGTTGCCAAGGCGTGCCCCCCCCCCGTCAAACTAATCTTCACAGTGAAGCTGTCTATGGCTAGGATACAGCCGACCGTCTGCGGCTACAGAGCGACGTAGACAAGAATACCACGCGAGCGTAGCGCCATTTTGTTGCGCCCACCCAAATCCCTGGAATCGTAAAACTCTGCGCCACACCTTCAGCGTACGAAAACAATCATAAATTATTAGAAACTTCCGGGAGCCTTCATATTTTTATATAATATGGCTTATATTGCACCTAGCAAAATGTCTTCTCAACAATAATTTTGTGCTTAGAGGTGAAGACAGCTTCAATTACCCTATAATTGCAAGATGGCTTTTTCACACTGTGTGTTGCACCGTGAAGCATGGTAGTGTACGGAGGGATTATGATTACAGGAAAAGGCTATAACTCCCGTTTCATTGAAACTGTCCCAAAATCAATTATACGAGAACTAGCCGCCAAGGCGCCTCTACCATTACGCGAAATTTAATTTGCGTTTAAAGATTGCATACTTCACGGTGAAGTTGTAAATATAGGGGAATTCCCGACTGCTGTCAATACACGGGCTCGCTCCTACGGGAGGGAAACGGACAGCCCATGCATGTCCGCTGGAATAAATCTCTAGTCCATCCAAGTTTCATTCAAGTAATTAACTTCGCAAAACAACCGTGCCTTGTTGTGTATACCGCTTGGACTGCGCCCCGGTAAAAGCATATTGTCGCTCACGTTGAGGCTGGGCATTACAGCTTCGCCAGTCATCCTTCTACACAGAGCGGAGGGACACTGAATTTCTTTTATAAAGCGAAAACTTTCTTAGTGGGAATGCATTTCCCTAGAGGGTTGATGGCCGACCGAAAATGTCGCGTAAAAAATAAAAATAAAAGTCTTAGGGCCTTTGTATTTTCATATGACAGCTTAAGTTGCTCCTAAAAATGCCTTCCCAGCATTGCGTTTACCTTTAGGGGTAAAGCTGACTTCCCGCACTGCCTGCTCTGCAGTGAAGCATGGCCATCTACGAAGAGAGTATGATTACAGAAAACGGCTCTAAATCTTGCGTTATCAAAAGTATCCCGAAAGAAATTACGTGACAATAACCCGCTTAGACGACTCTCCATGCGC